>NC_092204.1:81731300-81759452 GCF_043381705.1 Parasteatoda tepidariorum | reverse complement strand
ATATATATATATGAAATACGTATATGTATATAAAATATAGCACTTTTATGACTATATGAATATTTTGATTTGAACAATATATGTTTTTCTGTATTTTTCACGGTTATTTTGCCCACTAAACTTACTTTATTTTTCTACTAGGATTTTAAAAATATATATTTTAAAAACTTACAAAACCCTATGCGATGTTAGAAGTGTAAAAAAAACATTCGCTGTGGGGCGAGACTAACTATCGACAATGCCAGCCTTCTTCCATCAAAAGTTACCCCAACATAGAATTGAGTTAACATGTCTTATATACTAGTGAATTGTAATTGCAATTTTGTAGTGGTAGATACACTACAGTACTCCTCCACCAGAATTATAGCTGTGATAGAATTCGATGTATGGATACCACTAGTAGAGTCATTGCTGTTTTTGTTCGAAGCCGAGAGAGTTGTATTGAGATCCCCGAACTTGAACACGCCTACTTCGATGGATGGTCCACATCAAAAAGTTGATTTGCTACTTGTGATTGCGACATTGCCCTCCTCACGCTGTTGCTTCTTAGTCACTACAATACATTCGCTTTTTCACAATTTACATTGTAATTATTTTTAAGTAAGCTTAAACCTAAGAAAATAATAATTGTGAGATTTTTGTAGTAATATGATTAAATACTGGACTGATTTTCTAGACTGGACAATACTGGAATTTATATACAGTTTATTTAAAGTATTTTCTTATTAAGGATTAACGGAAGCGAAAATATAATTAATAATTCATTGAACGATACCGCAGCCATGCAAATTCTTGTCAGTCCTAGCTCAACTCCTCTAAGCGAAATACTATGTTGTTGTACACTGCTTTTTTGCATTTAAGAGTCTAATCAAACCTGATCAATGAATATTAAAATATATTCAATTATTATGGGGCGAAATAGGAAATAATTATTAAAATAACGAGTTTTAGATTGTTAAGAACATAAGTAATTTACATAATATTTGTAAACAGAAAAGGAATAATTTTTTAAAAATCAGATTCGATGCATTCTAGACGGAAATATTCTACTTTATATTCTCTTTTTGAATATATTCGATCTTCCTCTGGGTTTTAACAAATTCCAATAAGTAAAATAAATCATCGTAAGCGAAAACTGGATACCTGCCTTAGTAAAGTTCTTGTCAGTATTACCTCAACTCCCCTAAGCAAAATATGTTTTTGTATGCTGCTTCTACGTTTAAAAATGTATTCAAAGTTGATGAATGATTATTTCAAGATCTCTAAAGACATCTGTACTGCTCAGCAAATGATCGTTAAGGGAAATGGAACTTTGAACTTTTCGATCGTTTGTTTCCATTGCTTTATCATAAATATCTCTTGTAATAATGCAGGCTTCTTCTCTTTCGGTTAGTTCCTTCTCAAAATGAAAATTCATTGCTTATTGTCATGTTTAAATGCATATATTTCGGATATGTATGTCATTCGGTACTTTACGAAGTACTTTTGGGCTTAGAAAATCCGTTTCTTTTTACTTTGATCTTGCTATAGTTCACGTAGCGTAAAATTTGAAAAAATGATGAAAGCTGTTTTTTTTAGCTAAGTTGTTGCAAAACGAATCAGGAAGTGAAATCAAATTTTTTTTATTGCCTCTTTTTAACGCAATAGAATAAAATTAAGATGATGTTTAGATGGTATATGCTATAAATTTAGTACATAAATTTGACATTAGAAAAACTAATTTTATTTATTTATCATATAATATGCATCATAACTTAAAATCTTTTATCAAAAACTAATCCAGCCAAATAATATTCGAACTCTATCAAACAGTAATTTAATACTAAATACCGAAATATATATTTAAACATGATAACAGGATTAAATAACTAAATCTAAATGCTTCTTTATATACAGTGGTGGCCAAAAATGTGGACATTTTTTGAAAGTTTCATGTTTTTCCACTTTGTGTGCTTGTAGAATATATTAATTTTCACTTAAATACAAACGTTTATATATCAAATTGAAGGTAATTTAATGTAAAATTTAATAATAAATACAGTATTATATTATCTGTATTACCAAAAAGTAATGCAACTAATAGTAAGATCTATCTTAGATTTGCATTTTTTTAAAGTGATACTTACACAATCAATACTTTGTAGGATGACCCTTATTTTTTAAGACAGCTTCACAGCGTCTTTTCATAGAGTGAACGAGTGTTTGGAGTTCATCTATCGTAATCACATGGTGCCAAGAATAAATTATAGCTTCAATAAGTTGTCCTTTATTAGATGGACGTTTTTTTCGTTCAAGAATTTTCAAAATTCGCCTAAAATTTTCAATTGGATTGAGATCATAGCTGTTTCCTGGCCATGGTAATATATCTATGCCTTTATTTTGAAACCATGCTTTGCATACTCTTGCTGTGTGGCATGGAGCTGAATCCTGCTGAAAAATAAATGGTGCGTTGTTNCCTCCGACGAAGGCAAAGTTTCTCCCAATATTTGATCCAGGACCTCCTTGCTCTGTGGATTGGGTTCAAAAGGACAAGGCTACCGTGTTGAACATTAGTAGTCGTAAACCCAAAGATTGAGTCATCTGTTCAACGACGGTCATAAAATAAAATTTGCCCTTTTGAGCGAAGATATCATTTAATAAATTAATAAATTATGTTTTAGTTTTTTATTTATTTCTTTAGCTGGTTACATAAGATAGCTGTTATGATTCATAATCCTTATCAACAAGATTTCAAAAAAATTCGTATTTCCGGAAAAAATCATATATATAAATATATATATATTATGACATTTTAGAAATCTTGCACCTTTTGGAAAAAGCCTTCGGTCCAATTTTAAGGTATAATCCACAGAAATAACATCAAAACTCTACATAGAGACTTGATTTCTTAAAATTTCCTTTTTAAAAATTGGTTAGTTTTCATATATAATTTGACAATTAACTATCAAATTTAAAAAGATCGAAAACTAAACCTTAAATTATGATATAACAAGAAAGTACAAATTAAAAAATACTTTTCTTAAAAGAATTATTTATAAATTTACTTACAGGTAGTGTGCTTTCTGCTCATACTTTTCAAATATGTGCTTATAAAAAGAAAAAAGCAATGAAAAACGAAAAGGAAAATATTCAAACTGTTAATCGTAAGACTTTCAACCCAGTTGTTTAGGTTGAAAAGATTCAATAGAAGATAAGGAAATAACACGTTCTCTTACTTCTTTATTCATCCTGGAAGCTAATGTTGATAAGACAAGATTTTTAATGCAATATATTAAGTATCTGCCAAGAACTATTCCTATAAAAGTTCTGGTTAAATAGCGTCAGTGATTTTCTGTGGGATTATTTGTAATGGATCCAGGATTAAGTTGGCAGTCTGCTATGAAAACAACTTCTTAAGTGGATCAAGGACATCCTACTCCCTCTTTTTCTCTCTTTCCCCAAAATACTTACATTCAAAAACAGCAGAGCATTAAAAGAAGTTTAAAACGGTGTAAACAACTGTTCACATCAAAACATTAAGAATTTAAAACAATGATAGAAAAATCGCACAGTCATTTATCCTTAATGATTATCAAAACGACACCTTAACCAATCAAATGACCAACGTTTGCTCTTTACATAACTACGAGACACTGTATTTTTGCACCAATCAACTGGACAGGGATAACTTAAAAAAACGCATGTTGATGGAATTTTTAAAGTTTATTTTGCTCTAGCTCATAGATTAGACCTTAAAATACTCAAATTTATTGCACCTTAAACAGTAATGATGTCCATTATAATTACCTCAAAAATATTACCTAAAAGGATATTTATTTTGGTCCCAGACTGCCTTTGTAATTCGAAAATGAGTTTATATTATTTGAACTATATTACTTGATTGAATTGATTAACAACTTAACTTCATTATCATTTAAAATATACAAATTGAAAAAAAAAACACACTCAGCATAAGCAGAATATTAATATGAATTTGAATAAGGCAGAAGTGAATAATAATGAATTTAAATATTATAAAATTGGCAGATTTATGAAAAGTTGGTAAGAATATAAATATGTTTATTACACAGCTCAAAACATACACGCATTTTATAACAGTTTTAATGAGTAGTTCGTGAAATCTATCCGACAAAAAGATTTGAATTGCTTGGCAAATAATCGATCTGAGACCATTTTTTTTATCAATCATTAAAAAGGATTAATATTTACTTGGCTACGACCAGTTTGTGAATTAAATCTGGCAAGAAGCACTTATATTTCACCAATACAATATAAACAAACCACCATATTGACACTTGCTTGAAATGGCACAATTATTAGCCTATAACTTCTAGAAATGATCCAAATGTATTTGTTATGCATTTGAAGTATGCCCTTCAATCATTTTACACTATTTAGTTAAAGAGTTTAAATATACACTAATTATTCGTCAGATTTACGGAGCTCCGAAAAACACGACTTCCTTTACAAACGAACTCAAGATTGGTGCAAGCTTAATCAATTATTTGTGTCAAGATTTAGCAGTCCCCTTTGAAGTGTGTAAAAACACACAATTTGGGTATATTAATGAAGCTGTCATTCACACAAGTTTTGGAGTTTTTCCCCACCAAATTTGGATAGGTATTACACCACTGTTTTTACAGTGCGTAATAATTATCCGAACACGCCTATCTATCATTGTAACAGTGGTTCAATACCTATTAATATTACATACAGTGTGTAAGAACGATAGGTATAATCCCACTCATATTACAACAATAAAAAATGTTTAAAAATAATGAAGACTAGTTGAATCATCAGTATGAAACAGAAAGGAAATTCACTACGTTAAAAAAATAACTTTTTTTATAAAAGGATGACAGTTGAAAATAAGTTCAATAAAAGTAGCAGAGGAAACTACCTTAAAAGATTGTAAAAGTAAAGTCCTAAAATTGCCCGTTTTAACTTCCGCAAAGTAAATGAAAGCCTTTAAACACTCTTTTAAGTAATTCGCAAAGGCTTCTAGGTTCCGTTTTGTTTTCTTTGTATTATACTTTTTTTTGAACAAGCTTGTTAGGTAAGCGTAAATAACAAAGTCAACTAAAACTCTATATAAAGCTTAAAGTTTTAGATTTTTTTTGGAAAAGTTTCCTCTCAATTAAGTATGATTTGAAGAGAATAGATTGAAAACACTTTCAAAAGGTTTGATCATTTTGTAAGCAGTTTGAAAGTTGTGTTTTATTGCTTGTTAACTTAATTATTTTTAAGCATAGTTATAAAAGAAAAAAAAAATTGAACTTTTAGTTAATGAGAAGATGAAGTAATTAGAGTTTATTTTTAAAGCGCATTTGTTTATACATTAAAAATTTTAATAAACTTTTCAAACAAAAAATTAATTTTTTCGTAATAAACTTAGACTAAATATTAAGCAGCGTTGAGCACTTTTGTTATTCACTTAATAGAATTAAAATGGTGAGTAATTTTATCATTTGTTTTATAGACTAAAAGTGATGAGTATTTTCCTAATTTCGATTACTATTTTCCTAATTTCGATACAAATTATATTTAGAATTTAGGCATTCACTAACTTGTATTAGGCTAGAGTGTGCTTTCTTAATTCAGCAATAAAAATTTTAAATCGACTAAATTAATCAATTTTTGTTAACTTTAATAACTTATTTTAGAATTATGACATGGTTTAGATTTCAAGCATAGCCTATGGAGAAAAAATGAGGCTTAAGACTGTATTTTAAGCATCTTGCAAACCAGGTTCCTATAAACAAGACTTAGCACCGAAGACAATTCAGAAAGTTTCACATCATAAGACGGACGTAACTTTAAATTAACTTTATTTAACAATTGTATACGCAGTAACTGAACTAAAAGCTGAAATATTAACAGAAGAAATAGGTTTATAACCTCGATGAAGAAGCAGATCGGAAGCAAGCAAATTAACTTCTTCATACACGATCTGGGCACCTGAGGCCAGACGTAGCCAATTTTCCATCTATCTTGAGGTTTAGTTATTTTGGTGTGACAGAGTGGTGTAAGAAAGCAAACGAAATCTTCCTATGGATCAAAAGAATATAGAAGGCAAGATATATTGCATGATAAAAAAGCAGTTGAAACAATTACTACGAAAGATGTGAGCAGGTGAAAAACGTATTTAAAATGATAAGATAACAATGATATGCACGATTTGCATGCAATAAGGTACATCATAAAATGATATTTACAACAGAAGGTCTAAGTAAATAATTGGTAAAATAATAATACACAGGGGCTGTAACCTCGTGTGCAAATAAACGATTAGTGCAACAACAAGATGATAATAATTAATTCACGATGATAATAATTAATTCACGATGATGACAGAATGCAATGAAAATAATAAAGAAACATAAAAGTGTTGCTAAGGCATTGTATATGATATCAGGTTGACAATTAGAATCAACTAATAAGTTAAAAACTAGGACAAGTAATGTGCTCTTTAGAAATAATTCAAATAATAATAATAATAATAATAATAATAATAATAATATATACGTAATNGTATTTATATATATATATATATATATATATAATGATGAGAATGATATTTATAGTGATTGAAAAGCAAATTAAACAGTTCATGCTTCCTTTAAAGCTATTTTATGAAGGCTCTGTCGTTTTATGAAATGACGCTTTCTTGCAAATAATAAACTACTTATATAACTGCTATAAGTTTGCAACAGTTACTCATGACTTTTAGGCTAAGTTTAGTGTATCGTTAGCCAGCTCGCTCTATGTTTATTCTGAAAATGCCACAAAATGCCAATATGGAAAAAAACCGCAGTTCTGAGAAAATTAAAAGCATTTGCAGTCAAATATTTGAAAAAAAATGAGAATTAGGCATTAATTTCGATAATTTTCATCTAGGAGGAAAAATGTTGCCAAATTTGCTATTTTTGAAAAAGTTTAATCACTTTTAAAATATTGATATTATTGGTCCTTTTCGAAATGCAGACAATTCTTTACGACAAGATGGCATATATAGTTTAAAATTAAAGCTTCGAAAAACCATGTTAAATGCCCATGACGATTTCTTAGATATGCGCACTTCCTTGAGATGCCGGCAGAAAATAACTGCCACCAAAAGCTACCAGTTTTAAAGTTAATTAGAAGCTATCAGCCTTCAAGTTAGGCCACGAAGATCGCTCTTAAGTACGGACGGGATGTAACCCTTTATGTAATAACATTCTGGAGGAACATTCTCGACCCTGGTTTTATTCTCCATATGCCCAATGCAATCAAGAACTGCAAGTTAACTGAAAATACAGGAGAAACACACGAAGTTTAACTTTTAAAAATTAAGTAACATTTTTAATTGTAGATAATAAAATCGTAATTTAAACTGTTGTGAACTTCTTAACTGAAATTAATTAATAATTTAGGGAACAGCAGTTAATTTTTAATATTAACGTATTTTGGTTTTAATTAGCATTTAATATTCTATTAATGCTAATAAAACCAAAATTACTTTCGGTCTTAGAATCAATTTCACTCAATCATAAATTCGAACATAACAGTTTTCAACAATTTCTTCATTACTATACCGGCTTTTGCATTTTTTTATGAGTTCTTACTCAAAATAGACCGTAGAATCTCAATGAGATAAAAACCTGAAAAGCTTCTTAAGCACTTCACAAGTCACTTGAAGCTTTTCAGCAAGTATTACTTCAATTTGTTTCGCAAGTACTCCTTAATAAGGTTTCCAATCAAAAATTAAATTTTTGATGGAGAACTTATTGTTTAATTCCAGTCTCATTCGTTTTGCTATTATTTACTTGCACTGTTCGCTGTTTATCATTCCTTCAGCGGAAATGATTGGTCTTACGCTGTTACGCTAACCCTAAACATTTTCTTCTCTTGAAGTAGGAAATTCTGAAAATTTCACCTTGATTCAGTAAATACGCTCCATCTGTAGACTGCTTTAAAATTTATTGTTATATTAAGTAATATTTTATAGCTTTCGTTTTATTTTTGTTTTTATCTATTTCTCAGATAAACTAAATCGATAGGTCAATCACTCAAATTTCTTTCGGTCATTCACTTCGGAAAAGAAATTTAAGTGATTTTAAGAAGTTTCAAAGAAAATGTAGAATTGTTGAAGCAAGAGACTCAGCCAAGAGTGAAAATGGAAAGGAACACTCTTTTTTTCTCTTTTTTGCACAGAAAGGCTCTAAAAAAGGTATTTTGAATGTTGGATTCCCCCAAAAAGATAAAAACAAAATTTATGCATACTTATGTTTTATATACACGTTTGTATGAAATTACTCATAGTGTTAGAAATTTAAAGTTTATATAAAAGCTCTTAAATTGCATTTTAAATTTTTTCAAGGAGAACGCTTCAATTATTATGAACTGGTTTTGGGATTCAAATAATGTTTTATTAAAAAGTAGTTAAATATTTGAAAGATCTTTACTTACTGTTTTTTTTATCAAAAGATATACGATAAATTATTTTAAATAGTCAAATATTTTAATAACGTTAAAAGAATTTATATAGAAAAACTAGAGCTATTAAAACTAATTAAAATTTTTTTATATGAGATATGACGCGCTGAGCAGAAAATTATTTTTTAATCTTGTAGTGATATTTGAATATAACAAAAATAATTTAAAGAAATCAATAACTTTTGCTTTTGATTTATTCTTTTCTTACTTAGATAATTAAAGTTTATTCTTTATGTAATTAAAGTTTATTCTTTATCTAATTAAAGTTTATTCTTTATCTAATTAAAGTTTATTCTTTACGCAATTTTTTAATTAAAAAAATATCTCGCTATTTTTAAGATATAATATCTTTTCCTATTCCTCATGATACTAAAAACAACATGGAATATCATTTGATTATCATTTGCAATTATTGCAAGTGAAGAAAAAATAAAATAGTATTTTAATTTATTTTATAATTTGGATATATTTCTTCTTTAATACATTTTAACATAGTTGCAATTAAATTAAATTTTTATTGTAGTTTTTTCTACCGTAAGAAAGCTTCGCATTGTAATGATAAAATAATGTGAGTATAAATATTCATTTGAAAAAAATGTATATAAGAGCTATTATATTTAGTTTTATATAAAATATGAAATGAATAAAAAAGTAATGGGTCATTTGTAGTCCGAGACACAAATTCTTCACAAATTATGGAAAAAAATGCTTTTAAGATATTAATTTTAAGACAGCATAATTAGGCGCAGTGATGAAAATACAATGAGCATTTAATGTTCTTTTAATGAGAGGAATAAGCTCTATCTGCAGAATAAAAATAAAACAAAGACGAAGTATTATTTTTGTATGTTTTTAATACTGCATTCAAGTAAAAAAAGAGTTAATACACTTTAATAAAAAAGAATAATAAAATTTTTATGTAGAAAAATAAAAGGAGAGCATTTGCATCCCTGAGAATATTTGAGCTGCGTGGGCAGTTTCTTCTTAATGCAAAGTTGAAGATCGCTGTAATATATACTCTATTTTAGTTATGAGAATTAAAAACAAATTAAATAAATATAATAACAATAATAAATACAGTTATCGTACATCAATTATAGGAGCTTATAATTTCTCGAAAATGATCCTGATGCATGTAGATAGATGTTTGATTTTTAGTGTTTCGTTTAGTTAGAATACCAGTTTGAATTTTGACAATTTCAAAAATCCTGTAGCTTAAAAAAATCGAAGCATGGCGCTGTAATTTGAAAAATTATGTAGTTTTATGCTGCATGTTAGCTCACTTCAACTGCAGTTTTTACACACAAATATTTGTCCTCAGGATGCGTCAGTAGTAGGCCACGTCGCATAGGGAACGGAAGTGGCATCACCATAGAAAGTCAAAGGATGCTTATTTCTGCCAAACCGGAAGTTGCTTATTTGTGCCCGGATGGAAAACGAAAATACCGCGTAAACCGGCAGTGCAGGCGGGCAGAAATAAACTTCCAGTTTGGCAGAAATAAGCACCTTTTGACTTTCCATGGTGACGTCACTCTCGTCCCCTATACGACGTGGCCTACTACTTGCGTCAATACTCTGTTACAAAAGGGTGTTATTTCGAATACATTGTATTAGCTTTTTCTCAGCTTTGTGTAGACAAACTTGGTATCTAATTTCGAAACTTGCTGTGTTAAATTTCGCTAGTTTCCATATCAGAGCCATCCTTTCCTTAGTTCTTTAAGTTCTTTTTTAGTTAATTTTTTCAATCTTCAGTCGATATTGGGTGATTGGTAAAATTTTAGTGATATTTCGATCATTCCATAATGCAGCCATATAAGCTATGTTTGTTACATTTAAACACATTTCTTTTATAAGAAATTGTTTTCCGTTTTAGGATATTAATACTAGCAAAATACTTATTATTCAAGATTTAGTTTGTTGAAGTATACTACATGGGATTAAATGTTGTACTAATCTTATACATAACTGTTCTTAAAACATATTAAATTTACATATAACTATTAAGAGAAATAGTATTAAAAGTACGCATTTGAAAATTTAATCTTACCTTTAGATGATGTCGAGGCTAAAAGGAAAATATAAATTAAAACAGAAAATGTATGTATTTGAAAGATTTATGTTCTAATCTTTTATTTCAAATATATTAAAACTATGTTGTATTTAGTTTAATAGAGATTTGTATATAGATTTACAAAATGGTGAATTTCAGATAGAAAGCTTTTGCTATTTTTTATTGTCTTAACTGAAAGCGGCATTGTCATAAATATTAAAGATACTTGAAATGAAGATTGTATTTTTAATTTCAGAAAGATTAGGATTGTAGTTTTTAATAAAAATAATTCTTTGCCGTAATACGATTTAAAGGTTTCTAACGCTTGTCGCAGTTATAATTGATAGTAAAAGCCATGGAAAATTTTATATGTGAAGTCGTCGAATTCGAATTATTTTTATGTAAGTAAATTCAGAATGAATTCTGATATATTGTGATTGTGGTTGAAGCCAAACCATCTTTAATTTAGGTCATATAACCATTTTGTGATATATTTTGTGCCATATGCATATAATAATAATAAGAAAAATACTGCATGCTTAATGTTATTACGTTTCATTCTTTATATCATACGTTTTTAAACTGATATCGATGTAATGAGATTTGTCATATGCATAAAATAATATTTTAAAGTATTATTAGTGATTATCTTTTGTTTTTAGAAAGTAATTTTAGAAATTTATTTATTAAAACATATATTCACTGACTAAGCATTAGTCAGAGAAAATCTTAACTATGATGGAATTTCTTTGTATCATGAGAAATGTATTTATTTCGTCATTTATTTTGTTATTTTACTTCAGAGAATGTATGTTATTTTGTTAAACATTAGAAGTAATTTAATGTTAAAAATATAGTAATTAGATACCCGCAAGCGACGCCGCGCGTGAATCAACCAATCAGATTCGGCACACACGCGTGACGATGCTCGTAGGTTTCCAATTAAATCTGATCCGAAAATTTGATTAAGCTTGATAATAAATCCGAGCCTTACAGCTGTAACATTATTACGCTAAACACAATGGTTAAAATACGTTTTGTGTTCTTCATTAATGAATGGTGCGATATAACCTAATTATACTTTTTGAAAACATTTGTACTACGTTTTGGTTGTAAACTTATCTGCTGTGATGTTATAAATATTGCAGTACTATTTAGAAAATAAATATCGCAAAAATAGACTACTTGAACGCTTATACTTTCAATTAGTTAGGAGCATTGTGTTGATAAGTAAAATTTTTTTTTTATCTCAGAGTGAAATGTAGTGATTTTGGTAACGTTATCCTAAAGTTTTCAACTTTTTACGACACAAAATCATCGAACCACTTTCAATTTAATAACATTAATTTGCATAAATTCCCCAAGCACACACATAGTCCACATGTTTTTAAACTGAAATCACCATCGAAAAATTTTCATTATTGAATGATGGTCATAGCATTACTCAAGCTTATAACCTTTAGAAAGGTGCTCAGGATTTAGTCGATTCTATAATGGAAAAAAAAGTATTAAAGTAGAAGAATTGAGTATTTCGTTGTAAGAGAAAGAGTAAAAAAAACGTTAAGATGTCTGTTACATAATTCAGCAAGGAAACAGCTATCAGAATTGAGGAGAATAAATTCTTTTAGTTTAGTTGAAGCGTAACTTAAGTCTCAAGACATTTATAATTCCAAGTTAAGTATATCTTTAGCTTAAATAATATTGAAAGTATTCTGTGTTTCCACCAACTACACGTATTTGTACAAAGTATACTTCTCCTGCTATCTTATTTGAAAAATGCATTTGCGCTAAAATGCTGTTTAAATTGTTAACAAAATGTTTTTTCCCCACCAAATCACTGCTATCTAATCACATGTTATTTATGTTATTATGTAATACTTATGTAAAAATGTGATTTGAAATGTTAATTTTATAGGTTTATAAAATGTTTTTGCCACTTAAACACTAATATCTTATTTGCAATAATGTGTCGGATAAAAAGATGTTGCAACAGTTAATTTAATATGATTCTAAAAAAGATTTGGTAGATGTAACGCTCATGCTGTGCTTTAAAGGGGTGTAAATTTAAAATTATAAATAAACAAATAAATTTTTTGATATATGTAAATGAACTGCGATGGCTTAGTTGTGACAGTGATCTGTTATTGCGAGAGACTGGGTTTTAATCCTCAGTGGTGGCTTGAAGCCCACCTATCTTCAGATAGAGAGGTACTGGTTTGTCGGGGAAGTAAAGGTGGCTTATGCGCAATGTTGACGTCATTGCCACAATCATACAGTTGTTCAGATAGCCATTTAGACTTAACCTGTTCCACAATGGGCTGTTACTAGAAAGCTTTCCTTTAGTTTTTAGCACTTATTGCACTCATAGTATTTGCACATAGATTGCACTAATAAATCCTTTTAATAAATTTGAAATACTTTTTTGATAATTTAAATAATTTTTTGACAATTTCGGTAATTTTTTAACATTTTAATTAATTTTATATCGTCTGAAATCCATATTAGAATTTTATTTTATGTAGATTTCAGTAAAAAAAGGCACAATATTTTTAAACAGCTGTAATAATAAGAATACGGATGAGAACAGTGTAAACATATAAAAATAATTGACTAAATAAGTTTCTAAGAATTTTTCTCAACTTAAATAATTAATTTTATTTAACTATAACATTAACTGAAATTGTATCTGTACATTTTTTGAATAATTCACCATTTTTCACACAGGCAGAGAAAAAATAATTAGTTTAATAGTTTCTGATAAAAATCTTTTGACAGTTTTTCATGCGAATGTTTATTCTTATGCACAGTATTTTTGAGAAAAGAGGGTAAAATTTGTTAATAAAAATTTTACGATAAAAATAATTTCCCAGGAGCGAAATAATTCCTTTCGAATTAAAGTTTGATAATAATTTTTTTTAAAATTTTCTTCAGTTTATTTTATTATAACTAAATTTTCACAGTTATAATTCTGAAAATTACTTGAAATATTTCTTAAAACTACACTGCGAAAAATTGCAATTCTGAATCAAATTACGGTATAAAGTACCGGCACTTAGGGTGCACGAGCGTAAAATCCCTTTTAATGCAAAGCACATTTTTAACGTAAAATATTATACCATTATTTTTACAGTAACATTTATTTAATCAGAGTGATTCAATGATTTTACGGTAAAAATTACTGTAAAAATTACGGTTTATCAGATTTTTTGTGCCATAACATGTTTCGGTAAAAATGGATTTTACGGTAAAAAGTATCGTCACACAGAGTCACGATACTTTTTACGTAATTTAATCTGGAATTTTTCACAGTGTATATCGGCAAAATATTTAACGCTCGCAATTGACAAAGAAAGCGAATTGAAATAAGCAAACTTCCATAACTGAAAATACTTATTAAAAATGATGAAACGCGATAATCAATGATTAAAGTGGCCGTAGCCATAACTCACACTTATTTAACGTCTTTAGGCTGTTTATTAAATAGAAACTGTTGGCAATAAAGTGGAGTTGTGTGTAATGAATTGGCGATCAAAAAAATAGCAGTCTAAAGCACTTAGCACGTAATCTTCTTACCCATAAGTATGTAATGAAAAATGAAATAAACCTAGGGCACTTGACATGCAGTTACTTGATCAGGACAGGATATATATTGCTTTTTGTTTCTTTAGCGACAATGGGCGGATTAGCGACACCTCGCAATAAGGTAAAGATGGCTAGACCAATTAACTTCGTACTTAAAAGAAGAAAAACGATGCCTTCACTAAACTTCACGTTGAACGTTGTAATCTGTATTTATTTTTCTTCGATCCCATACGTTTTCGAATCCCTTGACTAGCTGAACTTTTTTGTAGTTATATAAAGCTAAGAAACGTAACTAAAGAGTAAATAATTCTAACAATTACGTTCGTAAAAAGTGTAAAAATCAGTTTGTTTAAAGCATTGTTTGTTCTAATTGATCCTTTCTCTTGAAAGTATTTTCTGGATTTATATAATGTAAAATAAAAATAAAAAGGGTCACGTTAAGCAACATAACGTTTTTAACATACTAAAATTATATATTTTGCTACCGGCGATCAGCTGGTCTGCGTTTTTAAATAAGTAAATTTTCAAGTATTTTGAGATTTAAAATCGTACGGTTTAAATTTAGTACAATAAGTAAACATAAATTCATATTTCTCAAGCTTGAGTGAATTTAGTTTTTCTATCTTACATAATCGCACTTTCAGATCTCAAGCGTTTAATATTTTTTTCTTTCAGATTTGGCGAAAATGGGTAACGTAATAAATTTGTTATTAAATTGTGAAATCCAAAGTATATTAGAATTTTATGCAAAACTAATATTTTAATATTCTATATTTGGGGTCTAAGATTAACAACAAAAACGACACTACAGAAGAAATACACACGAGAATCACGATGACCAATAAGAGTTTTTATGGTCTAAGAAAATATCTTAAGTCAAACCTAATAAAAAGAAAAACAAAAGCTTACATACGCATGTGAGACCTGGACAATGACCCGTGGAGATGAAAATATGGTAGCTAGATTTGAGAGAAAAATACTGCGAAGCATTTTTGGTGGAACAAGTAAAAGCGGTACCTGGTTTAGAAGATCAAACGCGGAACTTCACAAAGCATATAAGGAACCTGATGTCATTAAATTTATCAAAATTCAGAGGATTAAATGGGTAGGCCACATTATAAGAATAGAGGATAGCAGGACAATCAAAAAAGTTTTCAATGCCAGGCCAACAGGTACAAAAAAAATAGGACGCCAAACCTAAGATTTTTAGACTGCCTTGAAAAGGACCTACAAGATTTAAGGATTATAAACTGGAGAAACTTGGCTAAGGGAAGAATGTCTTGGCATAGGTTTGTTGAGAAGGCCAAGGCCCATCCTGGGCTGTCGTGCCAATGAAGAAGAAGAAGAATATTCTAATTAGCTCAATGGCCCTTTTGATTAATAATAAAACATATTATCAACTTTAAAGAAAACAAACTGTGTACTTATTCGTTATTATTAAATACCTTCGTGTTTGCAATTAAAACTTTCTATTGCAATCTAATGCAGTTAGATTATATAATAGGGAGCCCCTTGGATCGGAAAATGTAACTTGCAGCTGTTACTAGATATGAAATCTTTCATTTTTTTCTTATTTTTTTTATCGATTTCTTCTTATTACTACCAGAATATGTTAAAATTCAACGTGTTTCTGACTCTATAGGAAAACCATAAAGCACAGTAATTTTTACAGAAACGTTTTGGTAATGATTTTGGTTAAATTAACCATAGAATATTGTTTTATAATGTGTGTTTAAATTTGGTGAATGGGGTAAAATTTGGTAATTTCATAACTAAATCTTACAGAATGGTTTAAAATCCTTTTATTACACTTAATTTACTTCTCAGTTTTGTATTTCTTTCTAAATATGTGGTAATATGAAAACCTGATACTTTAATTTTGAAATATAATACCATAATTTTGAATACTAGAACTTTCCATTAACCGTTAGCATATGAACGGAAACCGTTACCAAATAATTAGTTAAAATACCATATGTTTCGGTTTTATTACCAGGAATATGCTAGTCTTTACCATAGAATACGGTGATTTTACCAGAATTGTTTCTCTGTTTAGAAAATTGCACTTCTAAGTTATTTAGTGAAGGAAAGTTTCCCGCATAAGAGGGTCACTATATTATAAATTTTGCCGACCGAGCTGTGTAGGGGTCAGGGAGCTGGCCTTGCATCAGAAAGATTCTGGGTTCGAATCCTGGGCAAGGTATGGATGTTCTTTCATTCTCGGTTCTATCTGTCCTTTCTGTGGGAGCAACATTGGCCCACCTAAGAAAGAGTGGACAACAAATCTACCCTGTAAAATGCGTGAATTGACGAAATGTTAACACATATAATATTCTAAATAATAGTACAAAAAATATTATAAATTTATACAGGCTATGCATTTTATTTGAAAAGGTGTTTTTAGTTAAAATGAAACGAATGAAGACTGTAATAATTTCTTTTTAAGTTAAAATAATTTACGAATCTAAAACATTAAGGAAAAGTTAATAAATAAATTCGTAAAATTGGTAAAATCAGTCTGCACATTCAAATGACGCTCTTAAATGATAATTAAAATCGAGTTTTGGGTGCCAATTAGATTTACTTAACCTTTTTAAGTCTAGACGAAATAATACTTGTTAAAATATTTTCCTTTTTCAATATTGAGACCCAGGATTTGAAATTTAATTGATTTAAGTTTTAAATGCAAGCACACCTACAATTTATATGCGTTTAATGCATTTAGCATCTGCTGGTGCTTAAACTGCTCTAAAAACTTGGCCATTAAGTATTTGGATTATTTTTACGAATTTTATGACATTTTTATTTAAACGATATGAGTTCACAGTTGGAGAATTAAACATTTGTATAAAAAATGTCAATAATAACATTAATTATCATTAATTTGCAACAAAAAATGCAGTTTAATAAATTCAAGCATCTTGAAATTGAAATGCCTGTTGACAAATAAGAATAATCACATTTTTTTTTAAATTTTATTAAAACGACTTAAAACTCCTCATGACTAAAAAGTATAGCATGAGGCTTACAGTTGTAAGTAGAAAACAAAAAGAAGAAAAATTTACATTAAAAACAAAATTCCGCAAGGCCGCAAGACTTTCAATACTTTTGACCAGTTCTGATAAGACAGGTGGCCAACAAATAGAAAGACGTCTCAAATCAGTCTTTAAATTCATTCGGGCACTCGCATAGAGACTACAGTGAAGAAGAATATGTTCAGCATCTTCATCAGCATCACCGCAAGCACAAATTCCACTGGTCTGCAGATGGAAACGAAATAAATATCTCTTAAAATTTCCATGGTTTGTTAAAATTTGGGTCAATTTAAAATCAGTTGCAAAGAATTTACATTGCAAACGGTGAAAAATGGATGGAAAGAACCTTTTCGTCCAAAGCGACCGAGGCGAAGCAAGAAATTCAGCATTCCATTCCGCAATGATTTTATCTCTAGCGATGCGCTTCCAGTGAGAAGCTGGAACAGACACCCTTAAGTTTATTTCACCACACGTAGCATCCCTAGCCAATTGGTTTGCTCTTTCATTGCCCAAAATACCGCTATGGCCACGAACGTAAGAAAAATGAATAGTTACGTTTTCAAGAGCGTTAAAATTTCTCTTGATGGTTTAAGTTTTGATATTTTATGCTAGCCAGCTTAATCATTTCTAGCACACGTGCTTACTTCAGCATATAAACTAGGAGCTTAGTAAGCTATAATTTGGGATTTAATTTTCCTTAAACATTTTTAGCGACTCTTTCCAAAACTGCGCAACGTTGAAACAAAATGTTTCTCAATATTGCTTGCGAACAACTCAGCCTGGGGAGATGGAAATTATTACAAAATGATCCAAAAAATACTGACAATCTATAAAAAAAATGCCGTGCCATTCGAGGAAACCATCCAAAGGAAAATTAAAAAAATGTTTAATCTTTAACAATGGGTTTTAACAATAGAATTTTATATTTTTGTCACAGCGTCAGAACTTCATGACACAGGAAGGTCGTGGTTGCTCTAAACCAATACATAAAATTTTGCTAACAGTAGAAAAAAATCCCCAATTAGAAATCACGTTCTCGAGTTATTTACGAACATACATAACGAAAAACTTCTGCTTCTGATGCTCTTTTTAATAGAGTTTTTTTAGAAACTTCGTCGTAACAAATTTTCCTATTATGTCTTAATGACTTGTTAGAAAGGGAAATATTAGAAATTTTAAATGGTTCTTCTCATTGAGGTCACACGACCCAGACTTACTTATGAAAATTATTTATAATAATTACTATGAAGAACAGTAAACGTTTGTAACTTATACTATAAGTTTCCAGGATTTCCAGTAGACAGAAGCACATTTTACAGAAACATATTCTTGATTACATGGAAATCGTGGTGTTTTCCGTCGAATTTATTTTCCCTGATTAATTTTAAAATGTAGCGTAGCATATATATTGCTAAAGTCTTCAGTGTTCTAGCTCTTGGAATACGAATTAAGCACCTGGATTAATTTTCAGTTTTTAATTCAAAGTTTTTTGGATTAATAAATTTCTTCTTTAGACAAAAATTACTGATGTAAATTTAAAAAAAAATGTAATTTCTCTAACTACTAGTATGAAAATATAAGATATAGGTGACATTTTTAGAGCTGAAACAGGCAGGGAATAGACAATGTGATGTAAAGAGAAATGGTAAAAATGAAGTGCTGAAGAAGATTTTATCACATCACCATAGTCTATCGTATAAGGTGAATCCTCGAACGCTTCAATGTCGTATGCAGCAGGAATAAATCGAAACGGGAATTCAAAATATTCTATGGAATGCATTCCCGCGGTTCTTCATTTTTGACTGAGAAAAATTCTTTCCTTTATATTTATGACTTCTACTTCTTCTTTTTACATATTTGATAGCAAACATGTAAATTTATACAAATATGGTGTTATCAATATTGCACATGCATGGTTGAAGTGTAGGAGGGAAGATATTCAACTTGTTTTAGAATTCAATGACAACTTGAAGTGTAAATTTTATAGTTTGTTGCAGAAAAAGTAAATATGAATTTAGATTCAATAAAAAATATATCCTTGGTATACTCATTATTTTCTATTTCCTAATTAAATGCAACTGCTTATATGTTAGTAACTTATTTATTAAGAATAATAACAATTTTCTTCGAACATAATTTATATATTGTGAGTCATTGCATTCTTATCAATGAAACTCATAATTTTGACGATTTTACAGTTCTTGAACTGTATTTCGTTAATTTAACAACTGTTTCATCACAAAACTGCATATTTTTTGGACGAAATGTAAACTTTCAAACACATGAAGAAACTACATCCTCACTCTTGCGTCTTTTCAGTACATTCTAAGCGTTGCCTGATTTTTTTAAAAAACTGTTTGCATTGTATGGTGGGATGGTGCAGGTGATAGTGCTTTTGTTTACCAAGTCACTCTCCCGGGTTTGGTTACAGGTAATAATTGAGTTGTCAGTCATTCACGAATACTTATACTTTTATTTTATATTTCCTAACCAATTATGTAATCGATGGATTTCATTCAATGTAATTGCTACAACGAAATTTAAACAATTGAAGATATTAACCTCCTAAATTTGACGAAGTGTGCACTAGAAGCATTTTTCAGTAAACGTTTCCATCACAAAAAAAGAATTTTTGTGATCTTTGAATATACAATTTTTTACTGTGCGAAAATGTGCCTGAAAAGAGCATTTTCTTTAATGTACTAAAACGCATCGTTGTGCTATAATTCTTCACCACCTTTATTTACATTTATTTACTAAAATTCGTTATGTAGCGTTGTTATGTAGCGTAATAGAATATATTTTTTAAGTGTCATCAACAAAATTAGAATTTTGGGGGTCAAACATTTTATCTGTTCAAGCTATTGGCTTGTTTTAACAGTAAATAGGGCTTCGGTTGAATAAGTACTTTACTATATTGCATTTCGAAGTCCTTTAGGTAAATGCAGATAAGGATTTATAAAGCCGGGATTCCCTTCCAAGATATGCTCTCAGGAAACGTTTTCTTCCAAAGAAATTTTTGTTTCCTTTTTCCTTTTTTTACAGATATATTATGCGAAAAACTGAGTTTTGAATTTTTAAAACTTTAAAACATACCATTGTTATTTTACTCTGTAGCCTCCTAACTTTCATTTAGCTATTAAAATTTGTTATTTAGTTCTCCTGATTCTATATTTGCTTTTGGCATTGGTGAAAAAAATAGAATCTGAAGAATGATGCTTTTTGTTGAAGTCATTGGTGGTATAGCGGCAAGAAAAAGGGCATTTGATTTGTTTCTATACGCTAGGGGTATTCAACCTTTTACACTTTTGAGAAAATATCTTAAAAACTTAACGTTTTCTTGAAGAAAGCCCTTGATCCAAGAGAAAAAGAGAAAAAAAATAGGATAACAAATTTACTTACATTTCTGTTCATACTTGCAAAATTATTATAGCGTATTTTTTAATCTCAATAGGATATATTATAATCTCAATAAGATAATTATCTCAATAAGATAATGAATGGTAAGGTGTTCAATGGAATCTTCTTGGTTTTATAAAATGTATTTCACGAAAGAAATAATGTTTTAAATCCTAACAAATTCATAAAAATAAATTTATTTAATGACTTAACCGAGATTTCTTTTTATTAAAATGCATTTTTACTACTTGAATAGCTGCTGAAATTTGAAACTAATGTCCTCTTTTGCATCCACTCTGTTTCTATATTTTGCTTTTATCGAATCATACAAAGAGAAAGATTTTTCACTTACATAGGTTGAATAGGCTGTAACAAATGGCATTAGATATTTCACAGTTCTTTGAGCAATTTTAGGACACTTTTTTGTTGCTGTTTTTGTTGTTTCATATGCCCCTGGCTCAGGAACGCCTAATTGAGGTTCACGACGCTATGTCACTCTAATAGCTTCTATTATGTTGTTTATATCTTCTATTATATTGTTTATATCTTCTATTATATTGTTAAGTTTACTTACCCAGTTTTTCAAATGTCATTCCAAAAATGCATAATATCAACTTGACTGTACTTTAGTTAATATTGAGTGTCGGTCGATGCAACAATTTGTTGTTCTCTTTCCTTCATTAAAGAAAACTTTTATTTTTGAACAAGAAATATTCAAGAATGTTTCCTTTTTTCACAAATTTGATAAATGTTTGACCAAAATAATTTTTACGTTTTTATCAAAACGAGCTTTACAGTCAGCGAAAATATTATGCTGACGTAAAATATTCTCAGTGGTAGACGGATTATGGGTTAGAGTCCCCTAGCCGTCAGACTAACCTCTCCATGTAACGCAAATGCGGGTTAGTTCCATCAAAAAGTCCTCCACGAAGACAAATTTCTGCCAATGCTTGATCCTAAAAATCCCTTGTTTTCTGGATTGGGTTCAAAATTTCAAGGCTTCGGAGTTGAGCATTGGTAGTCTCAAACCCAAAATTGGGAAGGCTGCTCAACGACGTTTATAAGAAAATAAGATAAAATTTAAAATTTTATTTTATCTATTATTTATATTTATATATATTATAGATTTATTTATATTTATTTTCAAGCAAGTTGACTTGAAGAATTCAATCTTTTTATAAAAATTCAAATTTACAAAAATTTTGACTCTTTGAAAATGCAAATAGTGGTCACTTGCGGAACTAATGTTAAAAAGTTTCAAAAGACATTGATGTTTCGCAGAACTCTGGTTGAAGATGTCTGTTTTCTTAAATTTAGAAGTATGCTAGGTAAATATGAACCGGAATTTATTAAGTTGGAATTCGTCAGTGAAAAAATTATTTTCGAGTACAAATTACTTGAATTAGAAGAAAAAAGTCAAAAATTCTTTTTGATAGATTTTTACCTCAACCTCGTGTACACAAGGGTATTAAATATTTTATAAAAATATAAATACAAAAATGTATTCAAGTACAAAAAAAATGTCATAAAAGTATTGAAGTGCAAAATCAACTTTCAGTTTTTTGTTTTAAAACATATTTGCTCTTAGCAAGCATACATGAACAGAATATTAACCCTTTTTTCAAATAGGCAAAAATGATTTACAATTTTTACGTATGAATTTTACTAATTTCAAAATGTAATCAAACATTTTAAACCGGTTAATGTTAGCTTTTCAAAAGCAGCTAAAGTTCAAATGGCTATCCTATAGAGATTTGGGAAATTTATAATGCAACAATCGTATGAAAATTTCTCCCGAAATTGGTACATACTAACAGTTTAATTGAGCAAAGTACGAATGAAATAATTAACAGTTACCTGTCAGGTCTTAAAGTATGATTGTCAGTTGTATAATACCACAAACAATTTACTTAATATGCCGAGCATATGAAAGGGACACATTAAAACATAACTGACCTAAAATCCATTTAAAATGTATATCCCAGCTGGTTAACTATTCACGGTAGACAACATGATAAATGACCAGTTGTCATAGAAGATTAATAGCTTAACGCCATCATTAATTTGAATTTAACTTGATATAAATTTATTTAACAAACTGCGTACTTACTTTAATGATTATGTAAGAACTATTTGAGTACTTTTCAAAATCATTTATCCAAAATATATGCCTTTGTTAAGCAAATATAAAAAGTTTGAGAAATACTGAGATATAGATAACAGAGAATAATAAAATCATTGACGTGTAATTGGAGAATGTCTTTTATCAAAAATATTAGACATCATAGAGTATTGTTGAACAAAATACCTTTTTTTAAAATTTCATTGAAAATCAAGAATAAGTAAAAAGTAGTATATTCAAATGCGCATGTGCTAGCATATTGAAATAACAGACAAAGAAGACAGCCTGTTATTGCACTATGCCTTGTAGAACTTAGACTGTTTTTGCAAATAAGAGTCTATATTCTACTAGGAAACCATTATAGTTCTTACCGTTTTTTGGTCAAAAAGAAAATGATTTGCAGAAATTGTAGCCTATTGTTAGTTCTCGAAGTAATCTTCATCGGCATCTAGCACGTTCTGCTAACGTGTCTCCAGCTATGCCATCAATAAAACTTGGGGGGCTTTGGACGTAAAAAGAGTCTGTTTCATTGAGAAAATACTTTTCATGAAGGCGAGTAAAGAAGATGGCATCACCAAGTCGCTGTACAGTGACCCTGGTCACTTGTGAGGCACGCGTCCTAGCATTGCAATGCAAGAAGCCTACACCTTTGCGATTCACCAATGCTGGCTTTTTCTATTGTAATATCTGTTAAACACGTTTCAATTGCTGCGAGTACAGATCTTCTATGGTCATTTGACTCGATTGAAACAGCTAATAGTGAACCATCTGACGACTACTTTCGACCAGACACAAAGCATAATCTAGAACGGGTGCATAGGTGGTCTTGTGCTGTAAGGACAGTATTCTGGGGTGACAACCAATGCTTAGAATGCTAAGAAATGTCATTCAGGGCCCATTTTCTGTCGGCATTTGTACATCATCCATATTCGTTGGGATATCGATGTGGTACGGGGGCGGGAAAGCAACGACATACAGACTGCTACTCTCTATTTTGTGTGTACACGCCTAACAGCGTGCGTGCAACAAACCTGCTCCGTCTATACACCATACCAAAGTGGTGCAGCAGAGAGGTTCTTTAAAGAGGATAAAATTTCTCGACCTGAAATTTTGAATCCAATGCCTAACAGTCCGTTTATTCACAACCCTATCTCTAAGCACTTGACATATTCAGCAACTTGCTGCAGCTGTTGATAAGCCCACTTTCAATACGTGAAGAAAACAGAACCATATGAGGCGTTTGAACATTTATATTTGTCTACTGTACGAGTTACGATTGATGAAAATAAGCGATGGACCTGCTTTTACAACGAGAGATATTCCTATTCTCATCCGAATGGTTTTAAATCACGTAAAACACTAATTTCGCATAACTATTCTCATTTTATTCAATGGCAAAGCAAGAGCCTTATTGGTTAACTTGTATAAAACAACTGCTTTCTTCTTCATCTAAATGAACAGTAGGGTTTAAATCATGCATCTAAAAATTTCTATTGTAAAATTTCATCAAGTTTCGAAAATATAAGATATTAATTTGGAAATTTTCTTTCAGTGGCAGTAAAGGCAATCACAGCAGCATTCGTAGTAAACAGTGATGCGTCGTTATAAACTGTCTCCCAATTCTGTAAAACCAGCGTTTTTTTTCGCAGTCTACATGAGCAAAAATATTTTAATAATGTGTCTAAAAATTTGATTATAAAAATCATATATTAAACTTGCAAGAAAGGAGGATATTTTTTTATAAAAACATATTTTTTTCAAATACTGCAAAGACTTTTGTTCAATAAATATCAGCATCATTTAAAGATAATGGAGAGGTGTTTTTATAAATTAGTGTAAAACTAGTGTCCTCTCCTTAGCCTGAATGCACAGTAGGATTTAAATAATGTTAACAAAATCCTATAACAAAAATCCTCCATTAAGTTTTTGAGAAAATAAATAAGTAAGAAAAAACTTTTTTTCAAGAGCAATTGTACAAAAAATTGCAATAATTGCCAAGGAATATGAATTCTGTATAAAGGTTTTGAAAAAAGGGTGTTATTTAGTAAAAACTATTTCGCTCAAAAAACAAAGGGATCCAAAACAACAAATGCCAAATAGTTTTATTAGAACTGAATAATACATGCATGATATAATGTTGATTTTTCAAAGAATTTAACTTAAGTTAAGAAAATACTAGTTCGAACATAGGGAAAAATGTTGTTTCGAAATTTCTTCACTTAAAAGACTTTCACAAACAGCTTTGGGCGCTTGCAGTGTATGTATTTATAATGTATTTCGAGAGAGTAGAGTGAAAATAAATTCTCCTTGGCATCGTTGTAAATGAGGGCATTTTATAAAAAATAAGAATGAGAAATGGCTAGCCGTTTGCATTGGACATACTTTCTGCTTTTTCAATGCTTTCAAATATCAAAACATCTTTTCAGAAAGCATTATATACACACAAAAACACCATTTGTTTCCAAACAAAAACAAAAGCTCATTTTTAAATTAATATCCCGTTTTAAGAACTAAATAAAAATAAGCATTTTTAGTAGAATAAATTTAGAATATATTCTTAAGAAATTAAGAATATATTCTGAAGAAATTAAGAATATATTCTTAGATCTTGATTTAAATTTATATTGAATTCAAAACATTGTTTGAAAAAAAAGAAAGCGCTTATTTGAGTTTCTGAAAGTTTTTTTAAGAACTTTTTCTTTTTCTATTTTTTTTTACCTTAACTGTGTAAGAACATTTAAAAATTTCTATTTATTTTGCTCAAAAGAATCACGTTTCCAAACATCAGAAAATGAAAGAACTTGAGTGCGAAATTACGCTTATGTACATCAGATTGCGTCTTTAAGGAAAACATTCAAAAATACCCTCTTTGTTGTCAAACGGAGAAAAATAATTTTTTTTTATAAATATTTTTTGAAAAGGGATAATGAAATTGGAAGCGTTGAAGATATTTTTCGGTGAAAAAAATGTTGATTTTAATAAGGAACAGGCAGAAGTTGTTATAGCGCTGTTGAAAATAAGCATCACATACAAAATAGCTCCGAGTAAACTGCTGTCCGCTGCGTTAATTTGCTCTTGGAAGTTATTTGTCAAGAATAAAAAAGATTTCATACGCACTGGGCATTTTTCAAAATGTTTTCATTTTCTCTGAAATTAAAGTCTTGTACAGTGAGGAGAATATTTTTTTTGAAATTACTTATGCTGTAAAGAAGCAAAATATTATGAAGCAAATGACATTAACGTTTCTAGATTTCTTTGAAAAATTTTAATGTGAAAAATATGTTTAAAAACTAACATTTTATTGAATGATGCAAGTTATTTCAAAATGTCATTTTCCTCAAAACCGAAAATGAAACAACTTTATCAAATTTTTACGTGAATATAATTATCTTTAATATTTCTAAAATAGGTTCCTACTTTTAGAATTTCTTTTAATTAATGATAACGATTTCTTAAAGAAGTAAGGAGGCTTCGCCTCTTGCTCTTTTTACTCACTAGCCCCCATGAATGTTTTCATTCGTCATTGTTTTCTTTTCCTTAAAAGTAGATATTTTCCACAAAACAAAGATTGCTTTGTTGGTAAAATATATCATTATTGTATTTATTGTATTATGTAAGAACAAATTAAAATACTGATCATAATGAATAGAATCTGAAAAAAAATCAACTGTTCTTTAAAAATATTACTTAATGAACACTCATGTGGCTCAACAAGAAATAAATGAGAAGTGATTTTACTCGAAGAAAGGACTTACATTATAATAAAAGTTTAATTAGGAAACAGTTCTTATCTCTCTTGAACCTTAAAAGTTTTCTTAAAATATTTAAATATGAATGCTAAGGTTTGTATTTGACTTACTTGACTTAATGCTTCTTGTGGTCAAATGGCGCATTAAGTCACAAGCAAGGCATGCCACCCTTTTCAATCCAGTGCTGATTCCCCGATACTCCCCTTGCTCAGCCATTCAGAAGCATTTCCTTCTTTTAGGATCATTTGGCGAAACGTTAGCTTATGTCGTCCTCTCTTCCTCATACCATCTGGAGCTCAGGTTAGTCTTATTCGTGTTAACATCATTCTGAGAATGCGTCTCACTCGCGTTTAACTGTGTTTGTAACTGTAGCTGTTGTGGGTCTACAGTTAGTTTGTTAATATAATTCGTAGTCGGTTATTTTATATGGGCCTTAAATTCTTAAAATTTTCTAAGGCTTGAAATGTGTCAAGTTGATTTTCTTGCTGTTTTGTCAATTTCTGTGCTGCTGCCATAAAGTAGGACTGTTTTTACTGTTCAGTTGAAAAGTCGCACCTTTAGTTTCGTTTGGATGTAACCTGTTTTCTAGACCTGTTTTGGATGTAACCTGTTTTCTATTGAGTGTCTTGAATTTGAACTGTGCTTTTTTTTTCTTTCTACCACTCTCTGTCGATATGTTGGCATCGAGTAATAAAAAATGGTGTACTCCAATTTTGTGTCTTTTTCAACATTGTTGGTTTCTCGAAAACAGGATATAGTAATCATCAGTAGTCTTTACATCACCGAAAAGTCTATCCACTTGTAGTATATTCATGCTACAATTTATCATTCCATTAACAATCTGCTTTGCTTTTACAACATCGCCACAACATCCCAGGTCCTTATCCTTAGTTTGAATTCAGGTTAGGTCAATGTCCTCATTTGCGAATGGGGTCCTTACGGATTTTCCTTATTTGTGTCATAGTCGCTTCCTTGCCAGAGTCAATTAGATTGTCGTCTGTAGGGAGACCACTTGCCACCACGCCACCATCGATAAGAAACGTAGTTGACCTGCTCGAGATTTACATTTGGTAACATCAATCAATCTCCTTCGTTTTTCCGACTTGGAGCATCATCATAACATTCCATGTTCATAACCTTAGATTGATTTTAAGTTGGGTCAGTGTCCTTATCCACGAATGGGGATTATTAAGGCTTTGCATTATTTGTATCATAGTTAGTTCCTTGGCATAGTCAATTAGATTGTGTTCTGTAGGGAGACCACATGTCACCACGCCACCATCGCTAAGAAAAGTAGTTGACCCGACCAAGATTTACATTTGATAACATCTTATCTCAAACTCCCCTATTCTGTTCTTTAATATTTATTCATTGTTTGTTACTTTTAATATAAAGTCAAACATGAGCTTATATAATAAACTTTTGAAGATAGAATTTCGTTTTTTTACAACAATGGATGAATAGTTATTATTAAAAGCAATGAAAAGTGAAAAAAATCTCGAAAAAAGTGTTTAAAAATTTCAAGAACTTTCAAACAAATTAAGATTCTAAAAAAAAATCAAAACTGTTAAATTCATAAACATATGTAGCCATCACAGTACGTTTAATTTCATCCCGTACAGCATTTCTTTGGCTTGAAGAGTGGGGTGCATGGTATTGTTTGCTACAAGTTTAACAGCTAATAATTCTCAAACTGATAATCGAATGTTAAATTTCTTTATTTTATCATATATATATATA
>NC_092204.1:81712483-81731119 GCF_043381705.1 Parasteatoda tepidariorum | reverse complement strand
TATATATATAGTATACTTCTCTACACCCCATTGTAATTCCAAAATTTGAAGGCTTGCAGTTTTTGCGTAGCAAAACAAAATTTAACATAAAATTCTGTAACTTAACCTAAAACAGTTGTGGCAATTGCGATTTCGTTTTAAATCGTGAGATATTTTGGTAAAAAGGTAATTGTAAAATATGTCCTTCTTCCAAAAAGGAGAAATATTATGCGAAGTTATAAAATTAGGTACAAGAACTATTATCTCTACTTAGTTCATGGAAAATATCTACACAAGATTTGATATACTTAACCAGCTGGAAATGGCTTAGAAAATGGGCAAAATTGGGAGAATGTTTCACCATAATATACTACTTCTCTATCCAATAACATTAATTATTGGTTTTGCTGTGCGCTAAAGACGGCGGATTAACTTACGACTTTTTACATGCAGAGCCGTCAGTGGGTTAAAACAATTTGAATTCGAAGCATTTTCCGATTTTGAGGTATGTACTAAATGTTTAGACTACAATGAGACTTATTTTCCGACTAGGAATCACACTATTTAAATTTCAAAATGGAATAATTAGAGAGTACATTTTCTTAAATGTTTTGTGTAAAGTTCCAGTTTAAAATTTTAAAGAGACAATCTATGGTGCAAAATAATTGACGTTATTGCTTGATAATAACAAATGTAATATCGTTAATTTTACTTCATGAATGTATAATGTGCTGTGCTACATTTACAAATTTTAATCTATTTTGCAATGTGAAACATGCAATGCCATTTGTAAAATGTTTAAAAAAATCGATTATAATTTGGTTTACGAATTATCATGAAGTCGGTTAAGAACTTAAGAGATGCTTGTTGAAATGCTAAATGTTTGATTTGGGAAGACATATAGTAGATGTATTTATATTATTTTATTTTGGTTTATATAGGAAATTATTTTAGTGGCTTTATTTATTAAACCATTAGGGCATCCAACTGATTTCGACATCAGTTTTTAAATTTTAATTAATTAATCTAATTAAAATTTTTAATTTAATATTGGTAAGCAAGTGTTCTAAAGTTATAAATTTATCGTAAAGTTTATTATTGTATAAAATCTTTTTCAAAATAAAAGTTGACTTGAGCTTAAAAACACTAAAATTTTTTTGTCATGCTAACAGCTCTGTTACAAGCTGTAAGGCACAAGTTTCAAAATAATTTTCCTAGATCAATGATGTGATTACTAGTATTTTGAACTATAATCTTGAAAAAGATTTAAAAAAAACAATATGACGGAACGAATTATGTTGGTTAAAATATTTTTTTTTTAAAAGGAAAATTCGAACTATTTTTTTTAAAGCTTGATAAGAATAAAAATTTCTTCCTTAGACTTTAGTTTTTAGTTCAAAACATTGCTAACATTATACAAAATGTACATAAAAAATTTCAAAGAATTTTATAATAAACCTATTTTGTAATGCGTGCTAGCGTAAAGAAATTTCTTAAAACCAACGTTCTTCAGAAAATGCATTTCAAAAGCAAGAAAATTCTAAAGCAAAAACAAATCTGTCAACAACAAAAAAATTAAGAATTCAAAATTAGGTTCTGAAAATGAATTTAATTTGTCTTAAAATATAATTTATTCAAATAATGAAGGTTAAAATACTTAATTCATAATCATCATTAGTTTCGCTAGTGCTTTCTGGTTTGGTTTCGTCTGTCAGCATACGGAAAAATAACTGTACCTTCATTTTAAAAAAATCAGAGATAAAAAGACACATAGTAGATGTATTCATATTATTTTATTTAGATTTATATAGGAAATTATTTTATTCATTTTTGGAGAAATATTTGAGTGGCTTTACTTATTATGCCATTACGGCATCCAACTGGTTTCGTCACAATTTTTTAAAACGTTTCATTGAAATTTTAATTTAATATTGGTAAGCGAGCGTCCTAAAAGTATAAATTTAAAGTAAAGTTCATTAATTTATAAAATGTTTTTCAAAATAAAAGTTGATTTGAGCTTAAATACGCTACAAATTTTTCACATCATGCTAACAACTGTGCAACAAGTTGTAATGCACAAGCTTTGAGAATTTTTTTCTAGATCACTAATGTAATTACCAGTATTTTGAACTAAAATCTTAAAAAATTTAAATAAAGCAAGCAATGAAACAGAACAAATTGTGTTGGTTAAAAGTAATTTTTTTAAACAAAAATTCAAAATATTTTTAAAGTTAGAAAACTAAAAAAATCACACTTAGACTTTAGCTTTTAGTTCAAAACATTGCTAATATTATGCAAAATCTACATACAAAATTTCAAAGTATTCTTTTAAATTTTAATAATAAAAGGAGCTTTTTTTGTAATGTGCGCTTGTGTAAAAAAATTTCATTCTTCAGAAAATGCATTTTAAAAGCAAGAAAATTCAAAAGCAAACACAAATTTGTCAACAAACAAATTAAGAATCCGAAATTAATAATCAATAATTTGTCTTAAAATATAATTTATTCAAATAATTAAGGTTAAAATATTTAATTCAGAACAAAAAACATTTAGTTTCGCTAGTACTTGCGGCTTTTGTTTCGTCTGTCAGCATACGAAAAAATAACTATAACTTCATTTTTAAAAAATCTCAGATAAAAAAATTGAAAGATTTTGGAAAGCTAATGATCTAAAATTTGAGCGCAGAATAAATATGAAAAGCTACAATATAAGAAATATTTTATAAAGTTTAATTTTATTAAAACTTCTTTACTATTATTTCTCGACAATCAACAGGAACGACGAATTCTAGAGGATTCTTGAAGGTTGAATTCCTTAGATATTCCTCTACAAAATTATCAGAAAAACTAAAATTTAATTTACTTTTTTATTTTCTTTTTAAAAAATAAGCATTTTATTGTTATTTAATTATGCGGCAGTTCAATGTTGCAGGTTTCTTTCGAAATCATTCTGCGAGAATTTAATATTTTCTTAAGTCTTTCAGAGATTGCGGGAGTGATATTTTGCATTTTTATAATAGTATTCATAGAAAAATGTAATCAATGCACTTTGAAAAAAAAACATTTTAATTTTGTCTGTGAAGACGACTTGAAATAATATTTTAATTGCAGCCAATAAAACATTTCCCCAAGTGAAAGTTTGATAAATAAAGTTTTTTTTTAATTATTGAGTTTTCATATTTTACGGTCCAGTTATGTCAAAAGTATCTTCATTTTATTGCTTTTATAACATTAATCATCAAAATATCAAACAGAACTCAAGATATATTTTTTCTTACTCAAATGATGAAAAAAAAACTAATTTTTCGCCATTCGAACTTTTGTAATTGAAGCGAAAATAGAAAGTTACATTTTAATTAAATTATGCGATGAATCGTGAAATAGTCTATATCTAGATAAATGAAGATAAGTCTGAGATTTTCTGCAGCAAAGAGCAAAATGTTTAATTTCTTTACACCCATTTCCTTTTCATTATAAATCATTATGAAAAAGTACTTATAATGAAATATAACGTATTTTATTGGGCATAGTGCGTGCAGATTTTTTTTGTAACTGAAATATCTTTTATACGCGTATACATGTTTCATACATTCATTATTTAGGGAAATTTAAATTACATTAATTGATTGTTTTCTATTCGAAAAAAGGCATGCTAAATGAAATTTACTTCTTATAATAATTTTTCGTAGGTTGTTTTAGTTTTAATTTATCCATTCAACTCATAAAGGAGTCGGTTTCAGTAACTGGTAGAGCCAGATTACTGTTTTTTTATTGTTATATATATTAAAATTACTTCTCGAACTGTATGATTGGAATTTTATTTTTTATTATCTTGAGGTTTTATTACTTCATTCTGTAAAATACACATTTAATTTTATCAATAATAATTTAAGTATTTTTTATTCCCAACTAAGAATTCAGAAGAAACATTAGGGGCTAGAAACTATAATTTAATTAATCTTTTATTCATTAGTTTAAATTTTTTACATAAAATTTAATTATATATTGATAGAAATTAATTGGATAAACCAGTTAAAAACAATTTATTTAATTGTTATTTTACCATATTCAAACAAAATAGTCAAATAGTTATAAATAAGATGGTATTCAAACAGTCAATTGTGAGAAAACCGTTTATTAAATGCTTCTACATAAAACGGTTAAACAGCCAGAGTTTATCGCCCCATTTTCGTCCCACTTGATGAAGCCACTTATTTCCTTACAGCAGGGTACATATTATAGCCGAGAGAACTAATCTGTATATCTCTTGATCAAAGCTTGACGTAGCACCAAAGACCAGTTCAATTTCTTTTTTAAAGTTTCGAAACCATACTAATTGTAAACGATTTCCAAACCGTTAAAGTAAAAAACATTCTTTACTATAAATTTTACTGTTAATTGGAAAAACAAACTGCTGTCGGTTATTTTATCGTAATTTTAGAATGAAAATTTTAAGTGTAAAGTTGAGCTATTGAAAGTATATTTGTTTCAATCCAAGTTTAAATTGTTACGTATGTTGTTATTATACAATTATTAAATTTATCTCCGTAATTTGCAAAATATATGTTTTATTTCTTAGTAAATAAATTTCAAACTATGTGTTTTGCTATGAATTTAATAGACTTTATACCATACACTACTGAAGTTAAAATTATCAGATTGTACTGTTTAAGTTACATTGACTGAATTTCTTTCATTTTCTATCATGCATGTTACTTAATTTAATTATTGCCGTATTTAATGATGCAGTATGATGTAGTAATGTTTATTATCATGATAATTCTGCAGTATTTATCCAGGAACAGCAATACTGCATAATGAAAAAATAATATTCAATTTTCAAGGTAATGATATCAGAGTGTGGGATTAATTCTGTTTAAAAATCATCAATGAGATTCAGGGCCGTGGAACCTGTATTTATCTGAACGGAGTAAATTTTCTGATCTTTTGATATGCATCTTATAATCATTATGTAGCTGTAATTTTCTGAGTAGTGGATAGATGCTCTTTAAACTAAATTAAGTGATTTTGTTTTCTTAACTATCATGTTTGTCACGGACTTGTTTTAAAATAGTTTAATGACCTGTTAAATTTATTTTTATAGTTTAAATGTATTTTTTGTTAATTTTTACTTTTAAAAAGAGTTAATTCCAGATCTGAACTTAACAGGCTTTTCTGAAACTCGCTATACTGTATAATATTTTTTGTATTAATATTCGTATTAAATATTTGTATACTCATATACATATTCATCTTGACGTTACAGTAACTTGAACTGAAGACAAACATTAAGTGTTATATGTTTGCTGATAATAGGTGCCGTTCATGACCCATTTATTGGACTTCTTTTCATTTTCCATCTCGTACATTGTTTGATTAATTTACCGTAGAACACAATATATGTAGAAACAATAGCCAGAAGCGATTATGCAGTATTACGCTTTCTCATATTTGCTATTCGCATCCGGCATTTAAGTTCTAAACTTAGATTTAAGAATGCTAGAATTAATATTTTAAATTTTCCCCTTAACCAAGCGTGAGAAGTGGAGAAGCCCCGCGACTTTTTTTTCAAGCGAGTTTTAATAAATAATAATTCCCTTTCTGCACGTGACTTTAAAGATCACCGGGATAAGTTGCAAGATTTTCCCAAGTATTTTAAAGTGAAGCACTTCAAATTTGCATGATTTTGACGTTCTCCTACCAGTAAGAAATGAATGATGTAATAAATATAATTTTCAACTCACTATAATGAACGTAACTACAATTATTATGCATGAAAACATGAAGTGCTGTGTTAACAATCCATAAAGACGAAGGTAAGTAAGTACATAATTAAAAAAAAACTGAGCATTAATTCTTTACTCAGACTAAAAAGAAAAGGAAACAAGTATTTCTTTTGACAAACGTTAAATTCAAGGACTTAATGATTAAAGGTAGATTCTCTCAAAATAAACGAGGACTATTCAAGTTTCTTTTACTGTCGCAGATTTTCTCAAATGTTTGAATAAATCACTCCAAGTTAATGGTCGCCTGAACTAAGGGATGTGGTTTTATGTACTTTCTTTTCGCAAACTCCATCTATTTTTAGAAAATCATTAAATAAAGACTAGAAAGAAGAGCGAAGAATGCCTCATTAACATCTAACATAGATAAAAGTGGAATCAAAACACAGGATTAATAACTATACACTTCAGTAGAAAAAAAATGTTCGTTCATCATTAGTTAAATAAAGTTTTAAAACAACTTGTGGTTTAAAAATGTTATGAGTTTATTATAATTAAGGTTTGAGGTAGTATGTGTGGCTATATAAATTAAAAGATTCGTAAAATGCTTATGTTTTTAACAACGAGATTTTATAGTTGAATTTTATATTTTTATGTTGTATTTCAACATGTTAATGATTCAATGAAACGATTCATGAATGATTAAATGTTGTATTACATGTAAGCTCAACATGTGTAGTTTTTATATTTAGGAAATATAAACAAATAAGTTATATTTTATTTTATCTTATTGTCCTTGAACAGTTGACAAAATTTTTGAGTTTACGACTACAAATGTTCAACACTGTATCTTTATAATTTTGAAAGCAATCCAGAAAACAAAGGAACTTCTGGGAAGAATAGTATTCTTACAGTATTGGGAGAAATTTGCCTTCTAGCAGAGCTCTTTGATGGAATTAACTCGCATTTTCTTTACACGAAGAGGAAAACCATGAAAACCTTCCACGCTTAGCCTGACGGCAAGGGGAATCTAACACATGATATTCGTCTACCATTGAGGATATTTTACGTCTGCACTGTGGTCTTAGTGAGACAGGTGTGGAATTCGTATCTACCAGCCATCGCTGGGATTCGAATCCGGGTCACCTCATTTCGAAGCGAACGCTTTATCCAAGTCGTCGCTGCTCAAATAAGTTATATTAGGTCAAATAAGTTTTTGTTTCAAAATAACTACTGTTATGTTCCCATGAAAAAAAATTGAACTTAAGGCATACACTCGTCAGGGTCCGCCTTTTAATACTGAAGTGAGGAAAAATTGAACTTAAAATTGATCTTACAAATCACTAGTGAGAAAGGCGAGATTGAAAACTTTAGAACTAGTTTGATTGTTAGATGAAACCTCAATACTTTTCTTTTATTACTTTTCTCATCCGCTCAGTTTTACACCACAATAAAGACAGGTTTCAACGCAATTATTAATGCTTTTCTCTTTAGTGTTTTGCTGGATTTTGATAAGGTTTTTGTTTTTTTCTCGCTTAAATATTAATTGACGAATCCAAGTGAATAAATTCTATTTTTAATTTTTGTAAGAATGTTTGGAAGAAAAATTTATAATAATGTAATAATGTAATAAATTACTGATAAAAGTAATAAATTACTTTTAAATCAAATCCCATGTACGGAAGATATGATTTGAAGTGGTACTTAAGATACTGAAGAAAACTCTGTCAAAACTGAAAATCATTATTACTTTTGTGAATAAAAACTGAAAACAATGTATTTTAGTTATGAAAAAAAGTTCTTGTAAAAAAACTATTTAGTTGAGGAAACAGTCGTTAATTTTATAACTCTAACTATAACTTCTGGATGAGGGATCAAATTCTTTACCTTCAAAAAGATGGAGAAGCTATGTCGAAGAAATGCCTTGATTAAGGAACCAAGTCTTTTGCAGTGCCATGTCACATGGCATCTTGCTAATTTTATAACTTAAAAATTTTATAGCTCAAGGGAATGTGCCTCCTTTTCACTTCGCTAACCAGCCCTTGTAATTGCTTGATGATCATCTTTGTTTCTTGACTATTTATAAACAGATTTTTCCTGATTAAAAACTTAATTCGCTTCAAAAATATGTAAATAGAAAATAGCTGTCGACATATTTCAGTTGCTCATAATAAACAAGAGCCCATTTTCAAGACTTGCCTGACGTAAATGGGAAGAAATAAAAGTGATTTGACGAATAAAACGAAGAATTGCGAACAAAAAAATTAAAAAGAAAGGTGAGAAAGAAAATTAGAAAAACCGCAGCAGCAGAGAGAGAAAAAAAAGATGAAAACTGAACAAGAAAAACCACAGTAGCATAGAGAGGCAAATCAGGATAAAATGCATTTCACTCACGCTATGGAGAGGTAATGAGGAACTAATGTCGTTAACAAGTTAATCAGAAGAATCAGCGTGCGATTTTTCTAGTTTTGTTCCTCACTTTTATTTTTCCATTTTTCTTTGGCAACATTTCGTTTTATATTTCAAACTACACGTGATTAGGTACAAACATATATTTTCAGCTTCTTCTTCTCGAGTTGCAAATTTATGACAACACGAGAAATATTTTTCAAAGTATAAAATATCAGAAATGTAAACATGTAAAAATTATTTGATTTATGTCATCTCAAACTCGATTTAAAATTTTTTACAAAATAAACATTGTTGAGAAATATACAAAAAGAACTTCTTAAAATTACAAATATTTGATTTGAAGTCTTCTTTTACGTTTTTTTAAATGTGTACCAAATCAAAAAAATCTCTCATAAATCTGTTTAAATTTGATTATTATTTTTTTTGAAGAAAATTAAATTGAAAAAAGTGAATGCATCACAGTATTTTGTGAGAATTCAAAACGAAATCTGGTTAGCTCAGATGATGGCGAAATAAGTATAGCGGCATTTCCAAATAGAAAATTGAGGTGATGAAGTAACAAAAGCTTCGTACTCAATCATCATAAAAAAATCTTGACCTTGGCGAAATCTGAGATAAAAATCAAGTGGTGGGGAAAAAAGGAATACAAATATCGCCTGGCAGGTGATTCCGGATAAAAGCAAAAGTGAATAAAAATTCAATCACGCAATCAAAGTCTATCGTGTTTGGCGAAATCTGACAAAATCTAACGCCAGCTGCAGTTGAAATAAATAAATAAAAATAATATATATAAAAGAATTTTCGGAATTCGAAGAGCTGATGTAAGAATGAAGGAGAAAAGAAATCGAATTCTTTGCATTTCTTTTAACGCCCCTATTTTTTTTAAAAAATTCGATTGCAGATATATAATTTCGGCAGATATATATTTCTTTTGTTGTTTTTTTTTAAATAAATAAATTGAGCCATTATGTTATAAGATAATGTTCTTATTTAAATAAAACGAGGGCAGCATAAAAGTATTATTTAAATAAGTTATACATTATTAATTCTTTTTGGTTAAAACCTCGACAGAGTTTTAAAGATTTGTTTTGGTAATTTACTAGAGAAAGCTAGTTATAAGTCTTTCTTCTTGGATATCATGTGATTGCGAATATTTTTGAATAAATTCTATTTACACAGTTGTTCTATTTGACTATTTTAAGAAAAGGGGACTGGTTTATTGATTTGGAGGATTATTAAAGGATTGCATTTTCGTAAATTGACGTTATATTTTAGACAAAAAACGTTTCACCTTTTTCAATAAATTAGAATTTGATCTATAAACAGTCATTATCATTGTCTAAAGATAATTGTTAATAGTATAAAATTCAATGTTCAGTTTTTAATGAAACCTGAAAAAGTTTTTATTCTATGCTAAAATACAGTTTTTATAAAACCTAAATATAGTTTTTAAGCCAAACTAAAAAAACATTAATCAAATCCAAAAAATAATTTTCCCCGCACTTAAATATAGCTTTTATCCCCCTAAAAACAATCAAATAAATTTTTTTTAAAATTCAAATATAGAAACCGTTTTAAATCAAATATATATACACCGAAGAGCCATTACATTATGACCACCCTCCATCTATAACAATGAGATCGCCAAGGTTTTCATGGTTTCTCGCCCGGGAACAATGTTTTCATGGGCCACATTAGGACCCATAATCCTCATAGAACAATCCCTGACGTCTGTAAGCTACTTGAACATAGTTGCAGATCAGGTTCACCCATTCATGACAACAGTTTTTCCTGCGGGCGATGGTGTTTACCAACAGGATATTGCACCATGTCATAAGGGTCGAATCGTCATGGATTGGTTCGAGGAACATTCCAGTGACTTTCAAGTCATGTCTTGGCCCCCAAATTCACCTGACCTTAATCCAATAGAGCATTTGTGGTCCTACTTGGAAAACCAAATTCGTGCTGCCACGCTACCCCCTCGCAATGTGAGGGAATTGCAGGACCAGTTGGTGAGCACTTGGTACCAGATACCTCAGACTACCTATCAGCACCTTGTGGAATCAATGCCACAGAGGATACTAGCAGTTTTGAGTGCTAAAGGTGGTCCTACACGTTATTTAGCAGGGTGGTCATAATGTAATGGCTCTTCGGTGTATATATAAAATTAATCAAATTGAATAAAATAAGTTTTAAATTAAATCTAATAATTTACGAATGAGGTTCATTGAGTAATTGTTTCAGTGCTCTTTTTATGGGATTTGTTAAAGAAAATCACAGTAAATTCAAAAGAAAAAACCATTAATGTTTTGAGATTCTTTTAACATAGTTGGTCATTTTGAATAATTTCAGCAGATAGAGAGAGGGTGTTTAATTTTTCTTTTTATTGTTTATGGCTTTTTTTCAATTTTTTACATCTTATTTATTCAGAATTTTCCTTCGTTAATTAGAAAAAATAAATAAAATAAGAACTAGAAATTAAAAAACAAACTTAAAAAACAATTTAGAAGATGCGACAGCACTTATGAAATATGGAATAGTTATGTAAAATAAACAAATTAAAAAGAGTTTTCAATCAAATCTAAAACAGTTTTCGCTCAAATTTAAAAATAGTTTTTAATAAAACCTAAAACAGTTATTCACCCCATCTAAAAGAGTTTTTAATCAAATCAAAAAGTAGTTTTTAAACAAATCTAAAAACAATTTTTATTCAATTCTAAAATTAAATTTTAATCAAAGAGTAGAAAATTAAATCTAATAATTTAAGATTATTGTTTATTAATTAAATGTTTGAGCTCTCGATTTATCAAATTTGTTAAAAAAAGGAAATTAAAAAGGAAAAAGCGCTAATGTTTTGAAATTCTCGTTGTCTATTTTGAAAGATTTCAGTTGAGGAGGAGAGATATCTAAATTTTCTTTTTTCCCTTAAGTCTTTTTACCTAATTTTCTTACGCCTAATTAATCCTAATTTTCCTTCATTAATTAGAAAAAAATAGATTGAGTGTGAACTAAAAATAATAAGAAAACTTAATTTTGCAATTTAGAAGATACAACAATGCATGCGAAATATGGAATAGTTGTACTGTAAACAAAAATTCTAATTTGAGCATGGATTATACCTGAGCTGAATTTTAGATTTTATTGAATGAACTATAACTATATGTTTAATGAAAAGTATTTGGAAATAAAATATGTGGGAATATATAACTATGCAATGGGAATGAAGTATATACCTTGCTTTTGTTTCTTGTTTGCAATCTTCCGATTAGGGAAATCTTACATTCATTTAAACTGCTCGTTTCATAGCAATCACATTCTCGGAGTTTTATTTTGCAGTCAAAAGCAAGGATTTATAAAGTTACTTGTTGCCTATTTTTTAACAAATGCAGTTGAATTGTTGTTCCACTCAGAGGTTCATACTTGCATCCTTACTTTACTGGAATCTTCAGAATAGTGAATCTTAAGTGGATATGATTAGCATTAGATGGACTGAACATTGCGCTATACTTGAAAAGACTGAAGGAGCCAGTGTTAGACCTTCCCAGGTTTTTTTATGCGCAGATCTATTAAACATCCAAAATCTTCAAATATAATCATAATTAATTTAATGAAAAAATATTTTCGACTTGATCATCGAATTTTCATGGTATTTTGTTGAATTTGGTTTGCAAATATATTTAATTAAACGGAACACCGACTTCCCCTTACAAAAATAAGGAGTATTTGAGGATGCATTGAGGTTGACTGGTGTAAGAAATACGCTTGAGGTAGAAAACGAGGCTGTTTTGCACCAAAAATAACCTCATCAAATTAAACTTCATTTTCACTTCATAAAATCAACCTTATATATAGCTCAGCAATACTTTAAGTTGAAATCGGGTAAAAATATTGACACCACAAATATATTTATTTGCGTGAAGTGTGGAAAAAATAACATGCACGCATCAAAAACAACCCTTTCTAATCCGGTTTCTTTAAGGTAGATTTCTATCAACTTCAAAACAACCTTAAGTGTGAATAGAACAACTTCATACACCTTGATTGTAAACCACGGGAGGTTGATTTTTTGAAGTTGTTTTGAAGTCAACTTCAAATAAACCTCAAATAAACCTTAACACCTTAAAATAACCTCATATAAACCTCAGAAGCACTTTAAATTTCTGTAAGGGTTTTCAATTATGCATTAGCATTATAACTAATTGCGTTTCCTTTTCTCTATAAATAATAAGTATAAACATGTTGAAATACTCTTGTTTTTTTTTAAGAATGGAATTGGAGTATCTTATATTTTCCACGGGGTACCTTATACCCAAACCTATCTGGTGTTATAGGATGCCTACCAAAATACCAAAGGGCCAGTCTGGTCCCTTCCGTCATTCTAAACATAAGGTCCTATATATATATGTATATATATTCCTATAGGGTTTCCAAAATTACTTGTTTTTTGCTTTAATAAGTTTAACATTTCATTAATTTTCCTTTGTGCACGAAAGAAAATACGTAAGTTTTGTAATGAATTAAAAAATCTCATTAGAATAGTGTTTTTGAAAAAGCGATAAAACTCAACAGTATGTGTTACCAAGTGAAATTTTTTTCCTCCAAAACTTTTTTCGTTTTAATAAGTTTTAGTAGGAGTAAATCAGCTTAATGAGTTGTATTTTTAGATTTAATTAATTATGTTTTTATGACCTTATTTGAAGTAAATTGAAATAAATTATTTAAGAGGGAAAAATATCAAATAATTTGATTAAGGAATATATAAATGTAGTAAGTATTATGAAAGATGCATGGGATAATGTATGCCATTGTACACAGTAGAAATTTCAGATAAAATTACGTTATAGTACCGACACTTTATTCATATTTTACCGCAAAGTCCATTTTTATAGTAAAATATTATGCCATAATTTTTTTCAGTGATATTTATTTAATTAGAGTGATTCAGTGATATATTACTGTAACAGTGGTTTATTACTGTAATTGTATTATTACTGTAGCTGAATTATTACTGTAACAATAACTGTTCATAAGATTTTTTGTTCCGGTAAAAATGGATTTTGTGGTATTTTATTATTCTTTCATACGGAATTTTTTGCGGTGTATATACATAGTAAAATCGAATTTTAATATATTTTTTATATTTGAACTTCAAATTTTAAAGCTAAGTTAAAAAAGTGACATGGATCAAGTTATCTTTGTGATATGATACATGATTAGAATTATATTCAAAATTAAAGTAAGTTTAAGTGCAACTAATAAGTATTTGATTCCAAAATTACTTTACAAAACGCTTAAGCTGTTTCAAAGTTGCAGAAATGTTATAACTGTCTTTAAAAAAGTTAAAGCAACAAAAATATTAATTAGATAAGCACGCTTTATTGCCTGTGCTTATTTTAAAATTCTATATATTTGTTTTTATGTTCTTTTTTCAAGAATGAAATTAATTAGTTTCAGAAACGCAATTATCTTCTGGGAAAAATATCGAAAAACATAATTAATTTCGCGATCTTTATTATAGAAATGATTAAATACTTTACAAAAACATTAATTAATTTAAAAAAAGAACAGTAATAAGTGAAACATAATGAACAGAATCGTAAATATAATATTCTGCGTAAATTGATTAGGAGTTCTAGAAAAGTTTTCAATGAATGTTAAGGAACGTCAGAAAAATGTTTTAATTAAAAAATTGTGTTTAAGTAATTTTAAAGTTTACTTTTGCTATATCCAAATTTAATTAAACTCTATTTTAAATTAAGGATTTATTGATCAGGATACAAAATTATTAAAGAAGAATTTTAAAAAGTTCTAAATTAGTTATAAGTATTTAATTAAGAATGGGAAATATATAACAAGTTACATTTCATTGAAATTTATTCACTCATCATTAGCATCCCCACTATTCATGTATCGAAATCGTTTGCCATATTTCTATATGTTTCATAATTAATCAATGTAATGATCTTTTAAATAGTTTTGTAATTTATTACACCCCAAAAATGTTTATTTGATGTAATTTTAGAAACAAAAAAATGCTTATTTGAATTGTTTTTATTGAAACATTTAATCTTGTGCAAAACTAGTCTATTTTAAGATCACAACAAATAATCCGGAATATAATTCTATAAAAACTTCGCAATCTGTGTTATACTCAAATGTATGAGGATTAAACACATTAGCTTTATGCCCTGAATACATGAGTTCGAATCATATTAAGAAAGAGATGTGGCATAGAAGGGCATGCGTTGATAACATATTCATTTGTTAGAAAGTTAGGAGATCGGCTTTGTTAAGAAGGGAAAAATATTTTCTTTGTAATAACAGTCTTTGGTTTCTGCGGAAAATCATATTGAAGTCTAATTATTAATAAAGGGAAGAATTATTTCATTTACTTCATAGAATTTGATGGCTTTCTGAAATGTTTATGAGAGATTTTAGAATGCTGAATAACTAGATTTAGTGGGTGTTTGGAGAAAAATGGTTTTTTAAATTTTTTTTACAGCATTAAGAAATATGGCTAGCGTTACTGGGTTCTATTAAGGACCTTGTCTATTACAAACGTTACAAAGGATATGTGTAGAATAAAATTGCATGCTATTTTTTGCCGTGTGAATAGAGCTTTTAAAATTATTACTATTAATTAAATAAGTAAAATGTTCTTGCGTGACCATGAATATTAATTGCAAGTCTAAACAATTTAGTTTACTAGGACATTATGCATTCTTAAAGATTTTTGAAAAACAAAACTAAAAAGCTCTTTTTATTTACATAAATTAATTTGTTTTATAAGTATCAATAACTTCCATTTCAGAAATCCCACAATGTCAAAAATGGTTTATCAAAATTTTGCAAGAAATTGTCTAAATAGAACCAAACAACTATAGTCGAATTTGAAAACCACATGTATTCTAAATTGAAAAATGTATTCACTCATTTTTAAGCGAAAATGCATGTGGAGATAGAAATGTGTGTGAGAGGGATATTCGCTGGCTTCCAGCAGGAATCGAACCAGTATGGATTGAGTTCATAATACGATGTTCTAATCTCCGAAGTTGTACACCTCAGTACACAGGGAGACTTTATATAGTGGCCGCCACAGTTGCACTCCAGGGCATATGAAAAGCTTTTAATTCTCCTAGATAAAAGACAACATTGAAACAATTGTCCTACCACAATATATGTTTTTGAAAAAGTGACTGGTGTATAATGTTGATCTCATAATACCATAGGTTTTGAAATTGTGGAGTCTTGCCTTACAAGACCTAGTACATGGCTATTTGCATGGCTAGGAAATTGGCTGCTGTAAATGCCAAAATCAGAGAAATTCTAGTTTCATTTTATGTGAAAATGCAAAAGCACAGTCAAAAGGAGTGAGAATGTTTATCAGAGAAACATACATTTACGAGGCGATACACAAAAGAGTCAGGAAAGTTATTTTTAGGAGACAATATGGAGTAAGAATCTTCATTTTGAGAAGGGAGAATATTAAGAGCAGGCTTATAAGACTGAAGTGAATCGAGATTGTTAATTATAAAATTATTTAATGTTGCTTACAGAGGCTTAAAAACTAGAATATTATTATTAGCACTAAAAAAACATGGTCACATATTTTTATGGAGACCTTTTATTTTAGTAAATGTATCGCAGCACTGAAGGCACCAAAAATATCTCGCCAACTTTCCTTCAAACGTAAGCAATCTACAGACGATATCGAAAGTACGCCAACATTGGTGTTTCTGTAAGCAAAAAATTAAAAATATGATAGGAATTTTCTTCAGTTTGGTGTAACTTTTTTTTTCATTATAAGAGTTTTAGAATTATTTACATCCACTAAATTGTATACGAAAGCTCGATTTGGTGTTAACTGGTAAAAAAGTGTCCCCTCTTACAAGTTTTTGAGATTCCACGGAACACTTTTTGGGAGCCACTGAAGACGTGCGTACTACCATTTCTTGTCTTTTTAAGAATTAATATGTATATGTTGCAGTCAACTCTTTTTTTAAAAAGGATATACATGATTATTATGCAATCTTAATTCGATATCTATTTCTCGATTAACAAATAATTTACTTGTTAATAAAATAAAACCTTAGTATCAAGGGCGCCGGCAGAATAATATAAACCCTCGAACAAACTGCCGCCCTCCCAAAAAAAATTAAAAATATTCTGTTATTACATTTTGTTTTGTTATTACATGTACTTTCATCTGTTAATTTTTTTCATTTATTTTAATAGAGAAAATTCTTATGAATCCCTCGAATACATCGATTTAGCTATTCAGGTCACACCGTTTTATCCAGTTTAGTGGATACAATCAAAATTGGCCTAACTCTTCCAACTACTACGTGCACTATTGAACTCACTTTTAGTACATTGTGACGCATCAAGGCATGGAATCGGTCTGCAATGTCTCACGAGAGATTGAGCAGTTTGTGCATGCTCAGTGTGCATAAGAAAAGAATCAAAGATGACTCAGAATTCATTGAAAAAGTTATATTTGGACAGCTAACAAGACGATTACAATTCTCGTTTGATTAAACAGTTTTTTAATTGTTATGTATCAATAATTACTTAATTATTTGCTTTTGAAAAAAAAAATTGATAACATTTTTTTTGTAACAAAATTGTTTTTCTGTACCTCTTTAATTGTTTAAAAAAAAGCCAGGAGGTTCAAGTGCACCTCCTTGCACCCCGCCGCTGGTGCCCTTGCTTAGTATAGATCTACTATCTTAGTATAGATCTTGCTTAGTATTAATCTACTTAATCTTAGGATAAGTAAAGAATAAATAAAAAATTTAAAAGAAAAACTTTACTTTATTTTTCTTACTAAATATTTTTCTCGTTATTAAAAATGTTTTGTTACTAAATATTTTAACATCAGCTAACGTCAATTATCACAATTTCATTTTTCAATAAAATATTTCAGATTATTTTAAAAATAGAATATTTTAAACACTTGCTTTATTCAGAAAGATGTTTTTTTCGTTTTCGAAAAAGCACTAACTACGATATTTCGATTTAAAAAAGAGGTATGTCATTAAATAAAAAGAAATTGAAAAAAAAAACATTGTCATTAAAAAGGAAGACATAATGTAAGAAAGGGGATAATGAAAACTTTTTTTTAGAACTTAAATTGTAACATTTTCCCCAGTTTTGAAAGTATTAGATAATGCTGAACTAAATTTGATTCATTAAAGCTTTCGCAAATGTATTTACAAAAATCTCTTATAACTATACAGTTTGCCTTTTTTTGACTTTTAAGTATCGATTTGGGGAAAAAAACTGTTTTATGCTCGGAGCATTCCATTTTGAGACTTTTTATTCGGATTCTTCTAAAAACATTTTTGAAACTTCTTTTTCCTTGCTTTTTTCTCCTTTACCTTTATGTGAAAAAAAGTAATTCAAGCAGAGATTTAAAAATGGCACTTGTAAAAACATGCGATGATTTTAATTCAAAGGACAATTTCACCAAATCAAAAACAGACAATTGCAGATTCGATTTATTTAAATGTAATAGCTCTTGATTTTATGAGCGGAAAGAAATTCTGATGAAATTACTGTATTGTAAACCATAATTCTAGTTATTAAAATCAAAATATACGGTATTTAAACCATTCATTTCGCAATTTTTTCGTTTATATCGTAATGGTTTACCGAAAATTCTGATTTTCAAAATTATAGTTCATATTATCACACATTTAGTAAATAATACAAAACTTGGAAGTAAATTTAACCGCATTATTGGCTTTTATGTCATGTCTTAAGGTATCATAATAAAATAATTAAATTTTATCACACATTATAAAGTTGTGTTTCATTGTTAATTTTACTAAATTCATTACCAAAGAGCTTCGTTAAAAATTACCGAGCTTTTTGGTTGTTCCATAGAGCCAGAAACGCGGTAAATTTTAACATAATCTGGTAGTTTTGCCTACACTTTTTTCTCAGTGTGATAATAAAAGGCAAACACCACTTTTGCTGCAAAATTTAAGTATATTTTAGCAAACACATTTAGTAAGGCAATGGAATAAATTAAAATTCTGCGAAAATTTCTTTATTATGCAACTAAGGAACTGTAAAAATTATTGTTTTTAATTAAATCAAGACAAGAAAGTGTGCCAACAACATTGAAGGCTTTCTTTTTGAACGTCGCATTGCTATGGAGCAGCGCCATCAGATTTGAAGCTGGATAATAATTTTCAATGCTGCATTTCAGAAAATTGTTTATCTAAAAACATAACTATGAAATTAAATTAAAAAGAAAAGTACTTCTTCGAACTTCTGCAAGGAATGAAATTTCAAATATACACTTTGTTGATGCAGTTTAAATTTGAAGTAGAGATTAATCTGAAAGGAAATTATATGTATTTTCTAGAAAAGAAAAAAAAATGATTCAGAAGGTTTTGGGCCAGTATTTTCGCTTATAACTTAAACTGATGTGAATCCAAATCAGTAAATTTTCCTGACATTTTCAATTGAATAATTTTTATTTTAGACAAACAATCTGCTATATATATATATAT
>NC_092204.1:81697192-81711749 GCF_043381705.1 Parasteatoda tepidariorum | reverse complement strand
AATAAATAAATTCTCTACCATTTTGTATTGTTTTATCCTGTTTTTAAACTATTTTTGGTGGCTTTTTTGAAGAGGGCCCATATTTACACCCCATTTTTTTCTGGTGCTTTTTTAAAAGATTTTTGAAAATCGTCGTTTTTGAAATGAAATAATTGATGTTAATCATTGTTTTGCCTTCTCGCATTTAGGAAACTTGTTATAGTTGTTAATGAAAGATAAAAATCTAGAAATTTTCAAATTGAAAGTAACTTTATCCAAAAAACAAAAGAGGGTGCCCATATTTACACCTTTTCCTCTATATATATATATAAAATTATAGACACATGAAAAAGGGGGGGCGAAATAATAATGAAAAAAATAACAAGCAACTGACTAAAAAAAAAAAAGGATGAATTTTTTTTTTTAAAAAAAATCCGGAAAATGAAGGATATAATCTTTTCATCAGCTCACACGATTTGTTAATTTATATAATTTTTACCATGTGCAAATCTATTTCGGGCGAATCCTTGACTAAAATTGTGTGCAAAACAAGCAATTCATGTTTATTTCTCTTTTCTATTTTTTAAAAAATAAATGTTAATTTTCTAAAATTATTAATTGTCAACTTCTTTAAGTTATTCAGTATAATATTACCGTGCACACATCTATTTTCAGCCCATCCTTGATAACTAACAAATCAAACGCACTTCAGTACTGCAGTATGAACGCACTTTAATACAAAACCCCTCTATTTACGCTTTTACCTCAATTTGCGATTTTGGTTTCATATTTTGCAATCTGGTAATCTTGCTAAGAAAATATTTTAAATCATCTTGATAAGAGAAGAAGCAGATAGTGGGTGAGTGGTAACATCAGCGTTGAAGGAATTAAAAAATATGTCATTTTGAGAGAATTCATTTAAAGTTTGCGATTGCTAATTTTACCCGTACGAATCTATTTAACAAATGAATTTGGTAAGCAAATTATGCGCATAAGAAATAATATTTAGAAAACTTTGCTGTGGTGTTTCCATTTAAGATAATAATAATAAAAAATAATTAAATAATTAGTTCAGCTTTCTTGGTCAAGCGGCTTCTCCAGCCAAACGGTCTGTTGCTTGGAGGTAGTGGGTCCGAATCCCGCCGTAAACCGGGATGTGTCTTTATGCTGTCTCCCTCCTAATTGTCCTATTTGTGCTTCCACTTTGCAAAAGCTTTGATTGAGCACAGAGGCTTGCAGATGCATTTTGTACCAATAAATCAATAAGAAACGCCCATTTCTATCTCAAAAAGTTAAAAACCATTTTTGACACCATTTTTTTTAAAATTTTATTTAGCTATTTAATATTTGAAACATACAAACATAATCCCAAAATCTATTTACATCTTTAGATTGTAATTTGTAAGGTAAGTCTTAACTGAGATACAGTTAACATTGTCTCTCCACAGAGATGATTTTAGTGCAGACAATCATAATTATTTTTATAGTTTGACATTACATGCACAAATATTTGACATTTTTTATTTTCCACCTCTTTCTCTCTCGCTTTCACTGTTTACACCTCTCACTTCTTTTACATAGAAATGATTTTATTTTCACTACTTTCATTGTTTTTTAAATTTTTCTTTACAAAATTGGAAACCGTTTAAGACAATGCACAAAGGGGAGTTATGCGACCAATTTTGACTTGTAATAACACTTACAAAATTTAAAACACCAAGATGAAGTTGCTTGTATATGTTGCAGCAACAAGACAACTTTTTATTTGTCTACTTGTGCTTTTCTATGCTATTTTAATTATGCAGTGTGTAGTTCGTAATCATCATCGTTTTGTTACTTTTTGTTTTATGCTTTCAAACCTCTTTAATAATTACTTTTCGCGTGTCTTCTTATGCTCGGTAATATGAATATTTTATTAGTGTTCTGGTAGAGCATTCGGTTAAGAATTCGCTCAGACCACTGTTTAGAGATTAGAGGGTAGCGAGTTCGATCCTGACAGATGACCAGCGTGTATACGCAGGAAACGTGTGTATGTTAAATTTGCCGTGACTAAAAGTCCTCTCCTTGGCTGTGGTGTGGAAGTTTGGAGCGAGTCTTACAAGATCAGGAGCTGTTCATGTTGTCTGACCAGTAAGCAAATACTCATAATTATAGCAAGTGTTATTAAATATTCTATTAAATCCATTTTTTTCGAAGAAAAAAAGCAATATAATAAAAAGAATGCCTTTTGAGCATTCGTTTAATATATATAATATATTTTAATCCAATATATATTTTAATCCGCGAGATTCAAAAGTCAAGTCAGCTTACTTTTTAAAGCCTTATAATTTATAAACTGTATGCAATAAAACGATGCGATTTGCACAGAAATGTTCAGTAACACGGGGGATTTTCTTAACAATGAAAAAATACTTTGTATTAGTTATGTTTTTGGCTAAAAGATGGCGCTGCAGTAGAAATAAGGGACTAATAAAATTATTACAATTAATTTTAAACAGTAAAAGTGTTTTAAAATTATAGCTAAACAATGAGTTTCATGTAAAATATAATCTTATCTTGCGTAAATTAAGCAGATGAGTTAATTACCAATTATCTTTACTCTAAGGTTGTAATTTTCATATTGCTTTAAAAAATGCTTCTGCTCAAACGATTTTCGAAGATTCAAGAAACTTAAAAACGAATTTTGATGAAATTTTGTGTACAACTTTTGTGTCAAGGCATGTTATCTTTGTTTGATGAAGTTTTATTAGTAAAATGAAGAACAAAATTGAAGAATCCGTAAGTTCAGCTCTACGTTCCATCGTACGATTCGGGGTATTAGAAAAGAAAAAGAGCCATTAACTCTGCCAGGACTGAAGGCTGTGATAAAAAATTCAAGGAAACGGGTTCATTAAAAAGATTGTAAAAAAAGCTGGAGTCCAGGAATGCCTGTTAATGTCGTGGAACAAGATGCAGACAGAAAATCGACATCTTCAGTATACGGTAAATGCAGTGTCCGTGCTATTATACGGTGAACTGGAATTTGTTACGGAAGCGTGTGGTTTTGTTTAAAGATTCTTCTAAGAAAGCACTCGTATAAAATGCAATTTTTCGTGCAAGAACGTCAGCGAAATTACTTAACAAAACGCCAAGATTTTGCTAATTAGGTTCTTTTCCATATGGCGGTTAATACAGATTGGCTTTTAAATGTGTTGTAGACAGACGAAGCCCATTTTACACTAAGTGAAAGTGTTAACACACACAATTACGTTAAAAATCCGTTTCATGACGTAAAGGTGACAGTTTGGTGCGGTTTTACAGCCTCATTAATCATTGGTCTGAACACCAATGATCAATTTGCATCATTGGCAGATTGGTCATTGATTCAATGAAATGAGTCAATTTATTCCCGTAGAACAAAGTCGCTTTCTCATTGACTTCACTCTTCGAGGATCTGTATAGTGACACATTTCAAAAGGTTTCTGTCACAGGTGTCGATATGAAACGCTTTTAAAGTCATTTCTCATTTGCAAGAAAGGCAAGCACTAAATCCAATAATATCAATGCAGTATAGAGCACCTTCACACAGCTACTCCTGTCTAGACACTTTTGAGGTCGACGTTTGGAGACAACCATGTCCTCAGTCGATGCTTTCCACATGAATGGTCCCAAAGGTCTCCAGATCTTACATCTTGTGTCTCTAGGTTGTAGGACTGTTTAAAGTCACGTGTATATCAACATTAATGAATACAGTAGAAATAATGTAGTAAAATGGATACAGTAATTAATACCGTCACCCAGAGTACCAGTACTTTTTACCGTACAGTGTAGGTTTTATTACATTCAATTTAGCATATACACATTATACATATTGCATATACACATATTACAGAGATGCCAACTGCTCCGGACAAGCCAAAATAATTAAAAAAACGGTGAATAACTACAAACTGAACTTTTCAAATATTTGACTATTTTGCTTGCCTTTTAAAAGGTATAGCATGACATAATTACTATTAAGTGATGAATTATATAAGCCTACGAATTATTTAGAAATAGCGGCGGATAAAAATATACTAAATAGAATTTATTAAACCAAGAATCACAATTGATAAACTACCACTTGAAAATATATATTTGCTATCCGGAGCAAGTTGGCATCTCTGATATTACATTCAATTTAGCACTTGGCTATGCAGTAATGTTTCACTTTTTGATCATTTGACCCCGCAACAAAATCAAGATGGCGTCTTAAGCTAACTTCGATAGGGTAAACTTTAAATATCCGTAGTTGGCAGAAGCCACAGCTTTCAAGACAATATGTAACCTTCCCCTAATTATTCCCATATTCAACTACTGAGGAACACCCTAATTGGGTAAAGATAAAATAGAAATAAGAGTAAAGATTACTTGACACGTAGTATGAATTCATTGCGGAAGTTTTAGATGATGATGGCTTGGAAAAGCTAATATTAATTAGTTCCTTGCAGCATTTGTTGAGGTATTTACGAAGAATCGAGAAAACGTTTCCCTGCGGCGAGTTATTAGATGAGCATAACCATTTGGGCTCATTGGCTTTTGACAACTTCATAATTTTAAGGCGTGAGATATAACAGAGTTCTCACTTAAAAAACCTCCGGGAAGGATTAATGAAGTTGCTAAAGCTGAGATGAAGTTAGGAATATGGATTGAAAGAGATGGATGAAGATGGATGCTAGTTGGGGAAGATAAACATTTCTAATTCAGTCAGCAATGTTGATGGCTTTCGTAGTTTTAGATACATTTTAAACTCTTAGCCTCAGCTTTTGACGGCTTTTGTCTCACCTAACGTATCTAATTTCGATGCTTCCAAAAGTGGGGGATAAGTCCAATGTTTTTACATTAAATGTTAAAAATATAATTTTGAGAACGTCAGCCTGTTATAAGTTTTCTTGATATTGATTTCAATTCAGAACAGAAAAGTGTTTGAGAATTTTAAAATTCACGTGTTTTTGAAATTTTTATTTTTTGTAACTTATATAGCAATTTCGTATAAATTTTTGGTACTTATTTTTCAAAAATGCAGTTGTTTAAGACGACATACAATATTTTTTACTAAACTTTTAATTTACTTAATCATTATTATTATTTTTTACTTAATTTGATTTTTTATTAATTAAAAAATTAAGAAATTAAAATGATTTCCTTAGTAAAAATTTAAATACTATATTTTGAAATATTAATTTACATTTTTCAAAACTATTGATAACTAAAAATTATTGTCATTAGTTTTGTAAACCAATAAAAACGTAAGTAACGATGTAATTTAATCGATACAACCATCAAAGTTATCAAAAAAATGTAAAAGTTAAAAAAAAAAATTAAGCAATGCGATTTTTTTTGAGAATCAGTCGCATGTACTTTAAATAAAATAATAATCAAAATCATAATAACTTATATGTTCTAAACCTATTTTCAAATGATTTTGTTGCATCTGGAATTCTTTCCCTGAAATTATTTTACTAAAAATTAATTTTGTTTGCCATAGGAATTTTTATCTTAGACTGAGTTTAGCTTAGACTGAGCTGTATATTAAAATTTTATAAACAACTATTTATTTAATTAACAAGCATTTATTTTATATAAAGAACAGATGTATTCTTTATTTTTTAAGATTTTAGACTTATTTTTTAAGTTTTTTTTTTAAGAAGAAATATTTATTTTTAACAGAAAATCTGTTTTTATCGAAAAGGTTTTATTTCTGAAATGTTTTTCCATTTACATTTGTGATTTTTACAATTTTATTTATTTAATTGTGATTTGAGATCAATCTTAAAGTTCTTATATATTAAAATATTTGCATTTACTTATTTTATAGCTTAAAATTTAAAACATAAAGACATTCATTTGTATCGTTCGTTGTCGACAACAGTTATTAAGTCGCAGGTAGATACAATTTTTGATACACTTTAAAGATACGATACGCTTTTATTTTTTATTTCTAAAATTCTTTAAAAGTAAATTAATCACTCTATTCAATAAAAATGATTGCCTTTCAAATTTCATTAGATTTCAGTTACAATTCAGAATACAATTTCATCAAAAGTTCATTAGATTTAAGACATGAGAAAATAAACGAATGTTTTATTTGAAAAACATGTCATAAGAATAAAATTTATAATCAAAGTTTCCATTAAAAATGTTTGCAATTAATTTTTTGTTTGTATAAAAGTACATAATTGTAATAAATTTTGAGCTTTTCTAGAAACAATTTATTACAAACTTTTACAAATTACCTTCTTTTAAAAACAGATAAGCTTCTAACAATTTTCTCAAAACTTGATCATTTCCTGCTTGATATTTTTCTACTTAGAGTAAGAGATTTAATATTAAAATGAAAAAAAAAATTATATTTAATACCGAGTGTGAGAAATACACTTTCTAGGATAAGTTTTATCATAAAATTTACTTAGAAAGGAAAAACTTCATCTAAATTTTATTTTATCAAACTTTAATATTCCTTCTGTTTATCTAGAAAAAAAAAACTAACAAAATTAAAATTTTTGTGAAATTCTTTTTTTGTAAGAGGATTAATTTTTAATCTTGGCAAATCTTATTACTTTGTTAAATTGTTTAGTTTTTATTTTGAGCTTTATAAATTCTTGTCAATAAGGTAAAGGTTTAGAAAAATATTTTTCATTTTTACATAAACTTTGAGGTAATATTTTTATCGAAATATTTAAAAAAAATAGTTATTGTTTGTAAACAACGAGAAAAACTAATAATATCGACCTATTTACTACCAATTTACGACAGTGATGCTAAGTGAAAAACTTATGTATGTTATAAAATTCCGCCCAAATATTGCTTCTGCCCAAAATAAATTTTAAATTAGTTAATTAATTATGTGGTAGTCAGTAAATGACAATTGAATAAGAATTGCCGACAGAAATATTTGTCCATAGTCTAATTATCATGTTATATATATATATATATATATATATATATATATACAGTAGGGAACCGATTATCCGGAACGATTGGGACCATCGCTATTCCGGATAACTGATTTTTCCGGTTTTCTGAATCGCTACAAAAAGCCGTTTTTTTNTCCTACAACCTAGAGACACAAGATATATATATATATATATGGACAAATATTTCTGTCGGCAATTCTTATTCAATTGTCATTTACAGACTACCACATAATCACATAATTAATTAACTAATTTAAAATTTATTTTGGGCAGAAGCAATATTTGGGCGGAATTTTATAACATACATATCCGAAATACTTTAAAGGAAGTTTATGGAAAAAGTATGAATTTTGCTACAAATTTGAATATACAGTCATTGATATTGGCAGCTATGTTATAACCAAATAAGTAATATGTTTATTAACCAGTTTTTTTGCATGAATTCTACATAAAAGTTGTAAAATAAGTTATTTAAGCTCATCCAAAATCTCATTTCTTTTAAAATGGTTATTTTTTTTGAACTTCGGCGACGATAAAGTTACTTCCATTTAAAATTTCAAAATAAATATTTTTTTGCTTGCTTTAAAATAATCATAATTATTTATAGCTATTTGTAGCGATTCCTGATTGGAAACCTGACACATAATTTTCCTGTTTTTAGTTGCTCGGTTTTCCAGAAAAAAAATCAACCTAATAAGTTTTTAACTGACAATCTGATTTTTTTTGGCCATAAGATGTAATACTAATGACTCAGAAGACTAACCTTAAGTACCGAATATCACGGTGCATAACTCGACCTGAGATAGCAAATTTCTGGCATGTCTGGTGAATAAGTCAACTGCTGTCGATAAGTCGGTTATTATTCTTATTGATGTCATGCGCCAAATAATATTAGATGCGTGTCTAAATATGGATTAAAATGTTATTGGAAAATTTTTAATACGTGTGGAATTTCGAATTATTTGGATGAGGGTGTGGAGGTCTATTTTTTGTGGAACTCAGCAGATGTGGATGAAGTAGAATAAATTGCAGAGAGGAATTCGTATGACGACTATGCAATGTTATTGAACCCCACACAGATGATGTTCTGGAATATTTAAATTTGTAGCTTTATACCATGTTTTAAAACTTTTTATTTCGTTTCACTTTATGAAGTACTCTTGAATAAATTAACTCTCCTTATTCGTATTTCTATCTGAGACTAATTTAAAGTATTATTTAAAAAAAAGAACTTTTTTAAGTAAAGAAAATATGATCAGAGAAAATTCTAAATTAAGTGTATTAACATAGTTTTTGAAATGGGTAAGTTGATATATAATGGTTTATATTCGTCTTATTGTTTATAATGTATTAATAAACTACGATCAACGAATGTTCAACTCAGAGTTTTGCAAAATTTGGAGATTTGAAAAGTTGACTTAGACACTATCTATTAATACGATGTATTAATAGATTTTTACAAACGATACTTTGAGCTACAATATCAATCACAAAAAAGTTTTTTCTCGACACATTCGAATTTTTGACTCTCAAAACATGAGGAATACTCGCAACCTGGAAAGTATTGTCCCTGTATTCTAGTGAAGAGTGGTCGAAAATTTCCACCTCTTAATTTTAATTTCATTTTTTGCTTATTTACTCGTGTCTCTAAATCTAAATTCGATAACTAAATACATTTTGCGCACAAATATAAAAAACGTTCACACAAAGATAAAAATAATAAATAATAATTAAATATAAAAGTATACTTTCTCTGAGTAAAAAAATTAAATTATATTTACTATTTATAAATATTTATTTTAACAATGGTCAAACATTTCTGAATTATAATTCATAAAACTTTTTCACTGTTTTTTACTATGTGATTAGATTAAATAACCTAAGGTTTAAAAGGCACCAGTTAAAAAATGAATTTAGCATTCAGGTGCCAGACTTTGAACTAATTTGTTTAAACTATTTAAACCATATTTTCAAATTTACGTCTACTACCTTTGCGTCTACCTATTTATGTCTACCTGCATTATATTCCGTAAGTCAACAGTCCAAATCGTTATAATCCTCATAAAAAAGTGGAAAAAATACTATTTTATGCCTGATTTTGCAATTTAAAAAATATAGTCTGCATAAATTGATTAGCATATTTAAAATTAATACCTTGAATCATTAAGATTGACACCTTTGGCTCAGGGGATAGAGTGTTTGCCTTCTAATGAGGTGAACTGGGTTCCAATTCTAGGGACGGCTGGTTGGTTGATACGAGTTCCGCAAGCGGCTCGCACTGACCACATTGCTGATGTAAAATATCCTCAATGGTAGACGGATCATGGGTTAGAATTCCCTCACCGTCAAGCTAACTAAGGGAAGATTTCGGGGATTTCCTCTCCATGTAACGAAAATGCAGGTTAGTTCCGTAAGAAAGTTCTCCACTAAGGCAAGTTTCATTCACTTGATCCAGTAGTTCCCTTGCCTTTTGGGTCGAAATTGGGTCGGATGTTCAACGAAGGTTAGAAAATAAAATTAAATCATTAAGATTGCATCTTAATATAGTTAATACAGTTCAATAATTCATACAGTTCAATACAGTTATAAGTTATTAATGTTTTCTACATTTTAGTTTGCATATTTAATACATTTTCTTATCGAAAATGTGTGTTAAACCCCAGTAAGTACTTGGTGTTGCATCAATAAATAGTTATTTTTTAATTTGCATAAAATGTGCTAATTTTTTTAATTGGAAATTATGAATCGATATTTTTTTCATTCTGTGATTAATTATTGATGCAAATTGAAGCCATAGTTACTTATTTAGAAGCATTGTAATTAGTCATCACTGCTTTCAGATGTTTATTTTTGTAATAAAAACAAGCTGTGTGTGATACGTTTATAATTTATATAATAAAATATTTAATCAGTTAAACTGATACATCTTTTTTTCATAAATTAAAATCCAAAAAAAAAAAAAGAAATTCCATTTGTGAAAGAAATTGTTTTAGAAAAAAACGCGATACATTAGTTAATATATCGATATAAACATACAAGTTCTCTTTTCAAATTTCATGTTCTACATGAGCATATATTAAGATTAAAAAAATACTCTTTTTAAAAACGAATCATTTGACCAAATGTTTTAAAATTATTGCTTCCTTCGAAGGTTATGAAATAATTTTCCGAAAAAATTGCTTTTACATATTTTAAAAATGTTTTGAACACTTTTTTTTAATTGGACAATTTTTATTAGTAACGCAATATTTTACTATATATGTGTGTATATATATGTGTGTATATATATGTGTGTATATATATGTGTGTATATATGTATATATATATATGTATCATAATGCACATTACCTGAATTCCATTACAAAAACGAGCTTAAAATATGACTGATGCTAAGCAATTNTTAAGTTTTATTTTCTCTACATTTTGAACTAATACAATTTTTTTATACATTTATTTGACTTTGATGTATATGACAGAACAATAATAATTAAACATAAAATTAAGTTTTATTTTCTCTACATTTTGAACTAATACAATTTTTTTATACATTTATTTGACTTTGATGTATATGACAGAACAATAATAATTAAATTGTAGCACATAATAGTGTTCATATGTGCTGTAAAAACGTCCTTCAAGTGATTTACCAAGAGAGAGCGGGATGATAAGTTGCTCTCGAGTGTTAAGCCTCCAGAGGATGGTATCTTGGGATGTTATTTATTAAAGCAGCTTGATCAGCAGTTTATTTGTATTCTTTTTCACATCAAGAAAACTATTTCAGCTGTGTTCTTAGGGGATAATTCTTTTTATAAAGATGACTTTATGTCAGAGTTATAAAAAGATAATGTTTAGGTTTATGGAGAGTATTTTATTATACTAGTAAAAAATGTATAGAAGGTCTGTAAAACTGTTTCAAAAAGCAGAAAATTTTCCTTGAGGGTAATTTCGTGAAACTCGATGAATATTTTAGAAGAAATTATGCTTATTTTGCAAAATTATAATTCCATTATATTATGAGGTGAAACAACATTTCATAAGATTTAAGTGCGAAGTTTGAATTCATAAAATGCTTACATTAATAAAGGGTGTTCCATCATTTATAAAAAAATATTTTTGACACCCGAAATATCGTAATCTGGGAAATAGGGTCCCAATAGTTTGGTCAGGAGAGCGGTCCAAAGTTTGGACACTTAAATTTTATTTTTATGTTTTGCGTCTCTCAAAATTTCCCCAGAACGTTTTCAGGATAAAATTTAAGCGAAATTGGTCAAATAGTTCCTGAGAAATTATATTTTAAAATTACGACTTTTCTGAATTCTCAGGAACTCTTCGACAGATTTTGTTTAAAATTTGTATTTTGCCATTTAAATTTGCATTCTTTAAAATGACGTAAAAATGTATATCGTACAATTCTAAATTTTTTCGACTATTATTAAATAAAATAGTAAAAAAAAAATTTTTTTTTTAAAGCTATATTTCACAAGGAATTATCTTGGATAAATGAATTTTATTATTGCATGCAAAAATTTGTTCAATTCGTTTAAAAATTTCTCGAAATGTGGTGAAATACACAAAAAGTGAAGTGAACATTAAGGAGTCCAAACTTTAGACCGCTCTCCTGTCCAAACTATTGGAACCATTTCCCCAGATAGCGGCTATCCTATGCATTTTGGGGGTCAGAATTCCGGATGTGGAAAATAAGGAACGTTTATTAAAGTTACGTTATTTAGTTTATTAAACGTTATTTAGATTAAACGTTATTTAGATTATTATTTAGTTTATTACGTCATTAGTTTATTAAAGGAACGTTATTAGAAAAAGTACGTTTTTGATTTTGATTTCGTAATTTAAAATATCGTCTACAACCATTATATTCTATTTTTATGTTTATAACCATCATTGAATAGCCGACCCAATTTTGGATTTACGTCTACTAATGTTCAACTCCTTAACCTTGTAATTTTGAACCCGATCCCGAAGACAAGAGAACTCCTAGATGAATTATTAGGAGAAATTTGCCTTCGCGAAGGAATTTTTTGAGGAAACTAACCCGCATTTGCATTACATGAAGAGGAAAACCTCGAAAAACTCCAACGGTTGACCTGATGGCAAAGAGATTTAAACCCATGATCCGTCTACCACTTAGGATATTTTACGTCAGCACTGTGGCCGGTGCGAATCAGGTGCGGAATTCGTATCGACCAGATTCAAATGAGGCTGGACAGTGAGCGTTCTATGCCCTGAGCAACCCCAGCTCTGCAATCATTAATTAGCATATTTGAGGGCACCCATTAGATTGAGTCCTAGATAGTGAAGATCCGATCTTTAGATCAAAAGTTATATACTAGTTATAATAATAAAGCAGAAAAACTTCTTGCGTTTTTTTAAAAAGTTTTTCAGGAAGTTTAGATATTAAAAAGTGAATTTTTTACACTAGTTTAAGTGGTGATAAAAAGCACTTCGACCATGAAGTGTTATAAGAAGTAGAATAAGCTTACTTGCTATTAGGTACACAATGGAAAGCAATACTTTGATCAGCTCAAGTAATTCAACGGTTTCGGACAATGAATTCAGAGTTTTCTGAATATGAAATTTATTAAGTCATTTGAAAAAATAAAGTGTTAAACATTAAGTACGATATATTTAGCTTGCAAAGCATTTTTAAAATTTCTAATGACTTAAGTAAATCGAGTTAGTTACTGAATTATTGAAATACTGAATGAAATTAATAAAAATTGTTTTTGAACACATTTGTGAAATCGAAAATATTAGGAATTTTATTCGAAATTTTTATAGCTTCTTATTCAAATAACTCTCAAATCCTTAAACTCCTAGTCTAGGATAGTCACTTTTGTGGAAAAAGTTTGTGAGCTCTTTCTTCTAAAAACAATAATGAGAATGCATCAATTTGTGGAAAAAAAATCAAAATGGAAATATCTTCGTAGAAAACCAGCTATGAAAGTATCTTTTTTTTTAATATTTTCTTAGAAATACTTGCAAAATGTTGTTTCTTAAAATATGTTGATTAATGTCATGAGAAATATATATATTTATGAGGTAATTACCTTAGATATAAAGTAAAGGTTTATGACTTACCTTATGAGAAAAGAAAGGCTTAAAACTTTATGACACGCTAAGAATAGAAATGTGCGATCAAAAACTTAAATAAGAAATTCGAAGGATGGCATGATATTTAAGCGTCAAACTCAAAAATTAATAGTATTACAATGAACACTAAAGACAGTGTCGCTAAAATCTGATTCCAGAATTCATCCATCAAAAGTGCTTCAGTTACTCTGGTTATCTTAGCAGCAAAAGAATCCTTTTACAGTATCTTATGTATTCTTTTGCTTCTAACTATATACTAGTCGTATATAGTTAGAAATTATTTACGGAATACCCTGTATAATAATTTCTAACTATATACGACTATATTCTTTATGACTATATTTTTTGGAAAATAAATTAAATTTATATTTTAAATATTATTCATTTTTCATTAAAAATATGTTTACAAGTCTTAAAATTTTATGTACACTAACACGCTTTATGTCAATGTTTGTATGCAACATAAACAACAATTTACATATAATTATTTTACCATTTGAAAATGATAGTGGATAAAATTTGTAATCGTATTCCATAAAATGAAATTGCTATAGAAGTTTAAATTTGTGATTAAATGTTAAATTAAATAGAATTAAAAAATTACACTTGGTTAGATATGTTGCGTACATTATCAAAATAATAAGAATTACATATTTTTATGGAAGAAATCTCATACTTTTAAAAATTATTTTACCTAAGTTTTCAAACTTTTTTTATCTATATTAAGAGCAGAAGTTTAATTAAATGTAAGATCTATTTTACTATCTAATAACTATTTTAATTTGTTTAAGATTTAGGAGTCGTAATATCAATTTCTAGCTTTTAATTAAAATTGAAAATTAAATAAAAATGATTTGATGTTCCAATTTATTTGAATTCTTATCGATCAAGCAGAAATTCTGAATTTTAATGCTAGGCAAAATTTAAAGAATAATATCTTTAAATTTCACTTTCCGAGATAAATTAATTTATCTACGAAATCAACAATTTTGGTATGGTTCTTATTTGCAAACTTAATTAGTGAATGAGTAATATTTTTAAAATATTTTTTATTTATTTTTGTAATCCTTCGTTACTTGAATTTTAAATGTGTTTCTAGCTAAAAATCTAGTTTTCATATAAGCATACATATTATCAAACTTTAAATCTTTACATTTTAATACCGATGCATAAGTTTCTAATTTATTATAAATAATATTAAGTTTAATGCGTTAATTTGAATATTAACTTCAGTTTAATAATTTTTATAAGTTTCAACTTTTTGAATGTATTAATAATTTTTATTTTTGCAACCATCTATTCATTTTTAATCATTTGAACTTTCGTATAATTACTTAAATGATCAGTAATTTTATGCAGCTTAATATATTATGATACTGATTAATGCAATATATTTACTTTCAGTATTTACTTTCAGTATAATATTGTTCAGAATTTTTTTTACAATCTTTTTTAATGTTTGAAAAAATCTTTAATATATGCGTTTTAATAACAAAAAGGCTGGCGATAATTGAGTTGTGGGAAAAAAGCTTTAT
>NC_092204.1:81649630-81697138 GCF_043381705.1 Parasteatoda tepidariorum | reverse complement strand
ATATATATATATATATATATTATATGCATACATACATATATACATATATTATATGTCTTATATACTAGTGAATTGATTTTTAATAATTGTAGTGGTAGTTGTGCCACAATACGCCCCCACCACAATTTTATCAGGAATAGAATTCTATGAACGGATACCATTAGTTGCCATATTTGCGAAAGATCGAGAGAGCTGTGTTAAGTTCACACCAAAGTTTTGAATGTTTGTCGTGAGAGCTGTATTAAGTTCACTGTTGTGTGTGGTCCCTCTTGTGTTGCTATAAGCAGTCGAATGTCTGCAGGATCCCTTTGGGCGTAAATGAGAGTGAAGAGCAACAGCGTGAGGAAGACAATAACGCAGTCACAATATCAAGGCAACTGATCAATGTGAATTATCCATTTTAAAGGGCGAGTTCATATTATGTGTGTAGGTCACCAATGTGGTGAAAGTTGCATTCGACAGTCAACCTTTATCTGTCAAACGGCACCTCAGGATTATATCGAGTTCGCAAGTCTTATATACTAGTAAATAGCTTATCAAAATTTATTATTGATGTTGCAAGAGCTGAAACTTAGATTGATAAAGTTGCATTTGAACTATTTGCAATATTTCGGTTCAGAAGACATGATGTGCAATCCAATTAAACACTCAGTCTTTACCGAATTACTGGAAATGATAACTACAAGCATTTTCCCCTAGAGCCGTGGTGGCTTAGGGGAAAGAGAGTTCGCCTTCGAATAAGGTGAACCGGGCTCGAATCCCAGCAACGGAAGGTCGAGACGAATTCCGCACCCGGGTCATACCAAGTGCGAGCTGGCATAATATATCCTCTGTGGTGGACGTATCACATGGGTTAGAGTCCCCTGACGGTCTGGCCAACCATGAGAAATTTTCCTCTCCATGCAATGCAAATGCGGGTTAGTGACATCAAAAACCCTCCACGAAGGCAAATTTCTTCCAATACTTGATCCAGGTGTTCCCTTGTTTTCTGGATTAGGTTCAGAATTATAATTCTACGAAATTGGAAATTGGTTGTCGTAAACCCAGAATCGGGTCTGCTGTTCAACGGCGGTTATAAAATAAAACCTTTACTTTGATCAAAAGGACAAGTTCTGATTGTAGAAAATCGAGTTACCCAGAGCATTGCATGTTTTGACTTTATTGTAAAAGTAGCACTAGAGTTATATTCATGACTATCGGCTCGGGAGATTTGAAAACAACATGATTTTAGAGAAAAACGTTTATTATTTTACCTTTTAGGTTTTATTCAACGGCTATAAAATATCGGGTCAAGCGGCTCATTTTTAGTAGGGTCTACATTGGATGAATAGCGTATTTAAAATATCGGGTGAATCGTACAACTCTATTTATGGCCTATATTGGCTGAGTAACGGCTATAAAATATCGGAAAAAGTCGTAACATTATTAGTAGGGTTTATATTAGCTAAATAACGGCTATAAGAAATCGGGTGAGTCAGATACTTCTATATTGAACAGACATAGGCTTAATAATGGCTTTAAAATATCGGGTGAACTTAACAAATCTGTAAAGAGCCGATATTGGCAAAATAAGAACAATAAAATATTTTATCAATTGGACAATTCTATGTAAGATAAACTTAGGTAAACTATGTAGGGTAGCTGAATAGTGGCTATGAAATATCAGGTGAACTGAACAATTTCAAATAAGGCCTATAACTCTATAAAATATTGGATGAATCGAACTATTTTATGTAAGGCCCACATTGACTATATAACGGCCTTAAAATATCTGGTGAATCAGATACTTCTATATTGAACAGACATAGGCTGAATAATGGCTTTAAAATATCGGGTGAACTTAACAAATCTGTAAAGAGTCGATATTGGCAAAATAAGAACAATAAAATATTAGATCAATTGGACTATTCTATGTAGGGTAAACTTAGGTAAACTATGTAGGGTAGCTGAATAATGACTATAAAATATCAGGAGAATTGAAAAATGTCAAATAAGGTTTATAACGCTATAAAATATTGGATGAATCGAACTATTTTATATAAGGCCCAAATTGACTATATAACGGCCTAAAAATATCTGGTGAATCGTACAATTTTATTTATGGCCTATACTTGCGGAATAATGGCTATAAAACTTCTGTTGAGACTGGCAGTTCAATATCAAACCGATACAGGCTGAACAACGGCTTTAAAATATACGGTGAACTTTGGAAATCGGTATAGGGTCGATATTGGTTAAACAAGGGAAATAAAATATCGGGAAGATTTGACGATTTTATATTAGGTAAACATCAGCTGAAGAGTTTCTATAAAATATCGGGTGAATCTAACATTTCTTGATCGGTCCTATATTTGCAAAATAATGGCCCTTTAAAACCTTGTTAAGCCATGATTAGTGAATATTCGCCCAATGAGTTCCCCAGTTATTCTGCTGCTAGGGACGGTATAAAATACCGGCACTCCGAGTTCCGATACTTTTAACCGCTATTTTTACCGGAACATGTTTCGGAATAAACTAACTTCGGAAACTTTCGGCAAGGGAAATCTAACCCATGAACCGTCTTCCACTGAGGCTGTTTTACGTAAGCACTTTGGTCAGTGCTAGCCTGGTGCGGAATGCGTATCTACCAGTCATCTCTGGGATTCGAACCAGGTTCACCTGCTTGTAAGGTGAACACTCTATCCACTGAGCTACCACAGCTCAAGCAAAAACATTTTGCAGGAATGGGAATGGCTGATGCGTAACTTATTAATATAAAACCTGATAACAAAATATATAGTTTTTAAGGTTATTATATGTTTAGCTTTAGATAACTATAAAGTTATTCTAACTTTAGAGTTGCTTTAAGTTAGAATAAATTTCATGATATTTATTATTAATTTGTTATTAATTACATTGTTTAAAGCAAGGATAGTTTGTGCACTATTCAAATAAGGTTTTTTTTTTCTTTCTACAAATGCATCTGATCGCTTTAATTTTTTGAGAGTGAGGAACTTTTATTTTATTTATACAATGCACTTAACTTGATTTGTTTAAAAATCGATTCCTTTTTTAAGCTTAAATTAAGATAATTCTCCTAGGAAATAAACAAGATTTTCTTTAAGTTTTATTTTTAATGATTCTATTTGTTAACAAAGGTTAAAGAAGTATTTGATTAAGTTTTTGATTTTTTCTATTATTTGGGGATAAGAAAAACAGGTATTTCGAAAAGGAAGTGAAGGACAATGTTTTTGAAAGAATAATTTTCAAATAAATTTTAAAAAAAACGTTATCAATGTGAAAGAATTATCTTTTTAAGCTGAGTTTCTGCCTAGTTTTTTGTGTGAAAGTTTTATATTTTTCTAATAAAAAAAGAAATATTATGATAAGAATTTAAAATTCTCAATAGTAGTTGAAATAAAAAAAAAATGTTCACAGTGTACCTAAAAATCAAAATATTTGATTTTTAATCTAAAGTCAGTAATCTCTTTTTCTTAGTTTAAAGATATTTGAAAATTTTTTTAAAATCATTTATAAAAATAAAACATGACTCATAAAACGTTCTAGAAGGTAATAAATAGTTTGTAAATGTTTTAAAATTCGCAAGCTAATTTAATTATATGTTTTTTCTCCGAAATCGCGTGATGCGTAGAAAATGTACTTAGCCATTCTTTGCAGCTGAAATTCTTAGCTCGCAACCAATTAAAAGTTGGTGACCTATTTGGAATACATTTTTCAGTTTAAAAAGTTTATTTATGAATATTTGAACCAGACAAAGTCCTTTTTCTTATATTATTTTCTATTTTAATTATCTAAATTTATAAATTTCGCCTTTTCTTCTAAACAAGAAAGATATAGCTTTTTTAATACATAAATATATAAAAGTAAAAGTATAATTGGAGAAAATATGCATTAAGATTCAATCATACTATCGAAAGTGTTTTTTATAATATTTGATAAATTATAATTCACTATTGTCAACTTTGTTTTATTTAAAAAAACACCGAAATATACAATTGTAGTTTCTATAACAGAAACTAATATATAATTTTTAAATTTAAAAATAAGCCAACTTCCCTTTAATTTTAAAGATAAATTAATATCCATGGAATAGTTTATTATTTAAACTCATTAAAATTTTCAAGGAGAAACTATTCTTTAAATCCAATAATAGATTTCACTATTTAATTAAACACACGGACGATAATTTAAAATTTAGAAAATGATCCATACAAAATGTAAATAATTACTTTATCGTAAAACTCCAACTAATTTTAGGGAATGATTAAATTTTTGTCCTATTATTAGCATTTTCATATCCAGAAAATTGAATCTATAATTGAATAAACAGATGTTTGGATTTATTTCCGGAAATTCAATTAGAGTTATTTTCTGCTAAGAAAATGCATTTAATAGCTAGACTTCTTAATCATCCAGAGTAAGGGGGGAGGGAAGAAATAATATTCTTCGGTAAGAAATAAATTGTCTGAATGAATGAAATAACCACCATAGAGACACCAGCGAATGCTCCATGAGAGATAAGATATGAATGGAACGCTAATTAAGCGTCAAACTAAGGACACAAAGAATTAAGTTTCGTTTAAACGAACAATTGGTTAATTAGTCTCTAGATGCTGTATCGAATATTAGAATGCGATGATACGTGAATTTAATCCATAATTTTGCGAATCAAGTGTCTTGATTATACAATGTTTTAAGATTTAATAATATTTGATTTCCCTTTATGGATTCTGTTTCACAAACTTTCCACTTAAAATTCTCAATATGTAACTAATTAATCTAGTCCAATAAGATATTGAGTTTCCAATCTATATTATTAAAACCAATAAGATATGTTGTGCTTTACATGAGTCGAGACATGAAGACAGTTAGTTTATAATCTCATTGCTACTTAAAACACCTTAGAAGTTTGAAATATTTATCAAAATGTACCTATTACTTAATATTTCGTGTCCGTTTTACGTCAGACAGCCTTTATTCTTAGATTTTGATTTAAATATGCACCAGTCGGTTTAAGTGTACTAATGTAAGATAAGTTTATTAATTAGTTTGCTAATCATCCTTTTAATAAACTGATCCTTTATTACTTCAGAAGTTTGAAATATTCATCGTTATGTAGCTATTACTTTCTATCTTTGGTTAGCTTTACGTAACATAGCATTCTTATTAGATTTTGATTTCAATATGTCCCAATAGGTTTAAATGTGCTTCACAAAATAGAGTTAATTAAATGTCAGATAACTTATATTAACTATTTTGATAATCATCCTTTTAATAAACAAGTCTTTTATTACTTTGAGGTTTGAAATATTCATCACTTTGTAGCTATTAATGTCTTGGGTTAGTTTTACGTGACTTAGCCTTTCTTATTAGATTTTGATTTCCATATGACCCAATTGACTTACACGTGCTTCACAGAAAGGAATTAATTAAATGTAAGACAATGTTTATTAATTAGTTTGCTAATCATCACTTTAATTATTAGATACTTCAGTAACTTAGAAGTTTGAAATATTCATCCTTATGTTGCTATTACTTAGGTTATATCTTAGGTTAGTTTTACGTGAGATAGCTTTCCTTTTTATATTTTGATTTTAATATATCCCAAATGATTTAAGTGTGCTTCCGGGAATAGAATTAATTAAATGTAAAATACTGTTTATTAATTAATTAGCTAATCATTCTTTTACTAAACAGATACTTTATAACTTTGGACGATGCTCCAGAATTTATTAATTTCTGATTTTCATGCATGGGATTTTACTTAACAGATTTAACATTTTTATGGAAACTTTCCTTGAATTCTAAATAATGTAAGAGTAGCTTATATCGAAATTTCAATTCGTGTTTATAAACTAATTACGTGCATGCTGTTGTACACTAATAAAGAAACACATGCCTAAACATTTTGTAACTTTAAGGTCTATAACTGGGTATAAATCGGTAATTTCGGCAAAAATTATTTTTTTTTACTGACTATATTTGAATTATTGCTCATTCTGTGCTTCAAACTAAAGTCTTAAGGTCTAAGTGTTAATATATTGTTTTTATCGTGTTCTAAGAATATCTAAAATTTTACTTTAAAAATATGCCGACCAGGTGGCCGAGTGGTTAGCGTGCCTGACTGCGGAGCCAATGGTTGCGGGTTCGAATCTCGCTTAGGGCATGAATGTTTCTTTCTCTCTGTGTTCTATGTTCTTTCTCCTTTGTGTGATTGTGTGAATGTGACCAGCCTTATAAACGGGTTTGTGGTTGTGTAACGTGGGCGATGCTGCTCCACCGCCATGGCTTCGCCACAGGTGCCCACTGGGTAACGAGAAGATAGTAGCAGTTCTGGCACTCCTGGCCAATGGGACGATGCGTCCCAAGTGCTCTCCATTAAAAAAATAAAAGTAAAAAAAAACGTTAACAATATCAATGTTATACAATATACTTAGTTCCATTTCAGATTACATTTGAAATAGTACTTTAAAAATTTTAATTCAAAACACAAGTAACTGCATAATTGATCTAGTAAATTTTTCTGTTGATTTTATGCATTATAATTTGTTGTAGAGGCATCAGCATAGCACAAAAAATTTTAGTTTTTATGTTCAAATTTGCTCTTATTTTTAAAAAATTTATTTTTTAATTTCTTTAAGTTTGCTTTATATTTATAATTTTAGGCCCATGATTACCAAAAGGGAAATTAAGATTTTAATTTTAAAAAAAATTATGGCTAAACCAGTCGAATACCCTAAGATTGTCGAAAAACATTTAATATAAACTTAAATATCTTACATATTCCTCATTACGCAACTATTGTTGTATTGAGTTTATTTTACATGGAATTGCCTTTTATCTTTTAATTTGAATTCATTTTGTATTTATCAGAATTGAGCTGAATAAATAAAAGTCAGCGCTTATTAATTTGTTCCGAGAAAAATCTGTTCATAAGCACTTTGTCAAGTTACTTTAAATGTTTCAAAATAAATGACATTATCTCTGAAATATTTCCCAGTTAAAGCGAAGATTTATGCCAGTGAACACGCAATGTCGAATGGTCGTATTTGTTTTTCCTTGTTGCAAAGTTTTGCAATCAATTTATTGCGGATTTTAGAGCACATAGTTGAGCGTTGAAATAAGTGGAAAAAGATTTAAAAAAAAAGCTAAATACTAAAACCATTGCTAAAAAGCTAACACATTTGCAACTCGAGGATTACATGGCACATCTTTGAAATCATAAATCCTATCATCCGATGAGCAAGGAAACATCAGAGCAACAACTCACTGCTGCTGTCTGAAAAAGAAAAAGATGTGCGTCTTCTTATTGCTCTTGAGACCTCGATGTAATTGAGTCTGACGTAGAATACCCCGTCAGCTTATTTCTTCCCATTCGAAGGTTACTTCTCATGAATTAAGAGCTTTTTATCTGTAAAAAAATCTAAAGTTAAAGTTTAGAACTTGAAAAGGAAATCGCAAGCCTTTTGTAGATTGAAATTAAAATTATAATGGCGCTCCTAACTAGAATCTTACTTCTGAATTAGAATTAAGCGTCAGCAGTTATGGTTTGGTTTATTGAAATTACATACATTTGCTGACTTGTGTGCTCAATATAGGCTTATAAGTCCTTGTCAAGTAGAAAATACAGATAGAACAATTCAGAGAAAGACATCACAAAGAATACATCCATAGTTACGGCGGGATTCGAACCCACTACCTCCACGCTTAACAGAGCGTTTGGACCGACGATACCGCTCGGCCAGGGAGGCCTCTCAGCAGTTATGGCTAAGGAGATCTAGCTTTGACAGAGCCGTTATTTTTTCTGATTTCAGATCAGCATTACAGACTTTATTGCGAATTAACCAGTGCATATTATAGCCAATTTTGGAATGAAGGTTGTTGAAAAAATACTATTCATAAAATCTATTTTTAATGGACAGCTGCAGACTGTGGAATCATAGGTAATGAACAAGCTAATATACTTGCAAAAAAGGAGCCTAGGTTGTCCGAAGATCTAAAAGGAATGTCGACTTTTCATTTATGGAGACTTATAATTTATTTGAAAATCAAGCCGAACTTGAAGTTAAAAAAGGCAAAGGCATCTAGGGATAAAAGCTTCTCCTTCAATTCTTCATGAAAACCCCAACTATGTTCCCAATGCCAGTAGAAAACAGCTGTGGCTGGCTTAACTGGACATGACTGTCTGAGGTCCGACCTTTCTCGTATCGGTGTAGCTGATTAACCTGACTGTTCTCTTTGTGACTCCTGTATTCCTGTGAGTTCTGAACATTTAGGTGTGTGTCCTGTACAATTGAATTTTAAATGTACAATTGAAAAATAATGGGGAGCACGCGCACTATTGGTATAAATGCTATTGCTTGTAGTAGTGTGTCGCGTTAGCAGAATAAATAATTGTGTGTCCCAAAATTTACGCAAGAAGTAATTTTATAGAAAACTCACGGTTTTGATTGAAACTATAGATTTTCAATTGATTTAAAGTAGAGGTTTATATAAGGAACAGTTCATATCACCCATCCATGGTCAAGCGCCTAGTTTCACTTTTCAGGGTTCTTTCTTGAACGGTCACGGTAGGAATGTCAAGTAATTTCCACCCTGATCAGACGACTAGACAGCAATCTGAGTTGCTACCTCTCTCTTCAAACTTTCACCCCACAACCAATGAGCACTGTTTGCCGTTTTTTTATAACTGAATTTCGCTTATATGAAAGTCGATTTCACTATTCAAAGTGTGAGTAACACTGAGCTTGCTGTTACAAACTGCACAGTACGAAAATAAAAAAGCGAAAACAAATGACAAAAAGGAAAAATCCCTGAATAACGTTTAATGATTGGACTTTGAAGTTTTAAGACTCATTCTTGATGGTTCACGGGGTAGACCTTAAGCATGTTAATGCCTTTGCCTAGCATCTGGTGCTATTTAGCACCAGACGCTAATTTCAATTACAAAATTAGACAAATTAGACAAAACTTTCTTTGAATAAACATACCTTACTTCAACAGATTCCGATTTTTGACTTTCGAAATATTGAGGGAGTGAGAAGGTAGTGGCAGTTAAATAAATATGGTCTTAACAGTTTGATCGAAATAATCGTTTGAAAGTTTGAACCCTTATTAATTTTACTTTGCGTATTTTGCCATATCTCTGAATCATTTTGAGTAAATCGAAAAAAAATGCACCCAATTGTAAAATTTGTTTATCAAAAGATAATTCTATACAAAAAATTATTCGTTATTTTTTATTATTTTAAATTGTAAAGTATACAAATTTTTACATCATTTTCTTAGAATGTTATTTATGTGTCAAAATACCAAATTTGAATGAAGTCAGTCGTATATTTTTTAAGAAATCAAATTTTAAATATACTATTTTTAAAATTTAATTTTTAACTAACCATATTTAAAGCCCTCCCCCCTCCGTACCATTAACATTGAGTCCTAGATCATGAAATCTAAGCATTAGGCCAAAAGTTAGTCAGGACAGTCCGTTTCCTTTTCGAACTGAACTATGGAAGTGATATGAAACTGTAGAAACGTTAATTAATAATCTAAGTAGTACTCGTGGCATAAGTTATATTGATTAATATGAAAATAATTCCATCGATTGATTACCTTTTTATGATAAATAAATTTCCTCTCAATGAGAAGAACAATGGTTTTGAGATTAAGCCCTATTAAACTCATTTTTTTGTACTTACATAAAAATCGAAAAAAATTGTAAACATTTAATTTATAAGAAATGAGTTTTGCAACATCATTAAATAAACGATGGACTTAAATTAAAATCTAGTATACATTTTAGTTCTAAAAAGTAAAAGATTTTAGTTTTTTTTATTAAAAAAAATCATTTTCCAGATTATTCAACCAATCATATTGATTTAAAAAACTATTATTTAACTCATCCACTATCACTATTTTAAAATCGATTCTTAACTATACTCAAAAAATAAAAACCTCTTAATCTTAGATATATATATAAGTCTACCAACAGAACCGTTATTTCTTACACATAATATTTTTTTTTAAAGTTTCGGTTAGAAAACAAATTTTTGTTTTAAAGAAAGCTTGCTTGTTTTAGTGACTGTGAGAGTATCTTATATACCAAAAGCATTCTTGAAAAGGCACCGACTTTCGTCTACAAAACTGTGGAATTTAAGTGATGTCAGATTTTTTTCTCGCGTTTAGGCATGTTTTTCTTTTTGAAAAAAAAAACTCTATCTCATAGACTTTGACTTAAAAGTATTGAATATCAGGTGTCTAGAATTTTCTTAGAAGTAAATTATAACGTTTAACTTTTTCGTTAAAGGGTATAACTGTGTGTTTTCTATAAACTAGAGAATCTGAAAAAGTTATTTACCTTACCTATAATTTTTGGAACGAATGAGAATAGACAAAGATTACAGACTCTCATATGTCTAAACATTTCTACTGATTGATTTCTTTATTTTGTGTGGAGATTTTAATAAAATTTAAGCTTTGTTAAATTATCAATTAAATGATTTGTAAAAGCTACTTGCCTCGCACGGATTTTTTTTTATGTTCTAATAGTTGTAATTCTAATAGTTTAATTAATAATGTTAAGGCATTGAACAATAATTTTGTAGGATCTGAGTTCTACTCGGCATAGTGTATTGAAGACTAATCAGCTTAAAATCGATAAGCACGAGCTAATCTGGGAATTAAAAGTGATCGGTACGCGATGCTGCCAAATGCTTGTCTGAAAAATTATTCTTGACCTTCCTGACCTCGTGGCAGACAACTGACTGCTGAAAAAGGGATTTTTATTTTAAAAAAAAGTATTTTAATATTTCGAATAATATTATTTTTTAATTAGCCGTTCAATTGCCGTTATTTTAAATATTGTTTCACATTATATCATTTTAAATATTATTTTAAATAGTACTCCATTAAATCATTTAAATAAGATCCCTTTTTAAATAAATAAATAAAAATATGGCTAATGTATCTTTTTCCTTACCAGAACATATTGTTCTAAGAATGTTTTTAAAATCTCTTCCTTAATTATATAATGGTGGGGTTTCCTTTTTAATTTATGCATGTAACTACTTGAAAAATATTTTTTCTCTTTTCAAGAACACCTTAGAATTAAAATGAAACTATTGCAGTTACACGGTTCAAAAGAAAAAAAAACTTTTACTTTTAAAGGGTCATTATTTATATTTTAATGATCACTCTAAAACTTAATTAGACTTTATGCCGCAATAATATAAAACAAAACTCGCCTTTGTTTCACGTAAAAGAAATAATTTTTTGTTCTCAAAATGGCCGTGTAATTTGGTGTTTTTAATTAATAGTTATCTTTCGAAGAGTTCACCTCTTTCGAGACTTATTCAGTAAAATGCGTAATTATCCCACATTAGCTTATTATTAGGTTTTACAGAGGGAATACATACAGTAGCTCATTAAAACTATTACTTTGTTTTAAACTACACTTAAAAAATAAGCATATTTCAAATTAAAAGTTTTTATGAATCGAAGAATGCCTCCTTAAAAATAGTTCAGTATGAGTAAACAAGTTCATAGTTTGTAATGTGTGTAAACAACTATATAAGCTGCTTGTTTATGTTATATTATCTTTCAAAATAAATTAATTTGTTTCTAATTTGATAATTTTAACAAAAAAATACGACTCATTATTAGTTAAAAAGTCGTTCTGTTTGGTTTCTTAAATTAAACGTGGGAGAAAGTTAAGAACCGAAAACATGAAGATTTTTTTGAGAGTAGAAGAAGGTTTCATGTGCATTTGACAACAAACACTTTCATACAGGGTGGCTACTAAATAATGTGTACTAAAGAACAATTGGAATTAGTTTTAATTGTATTGTGAAATAATAAAAATTTGTGATTTTCACTTTCTTTTAGTACAGACGATTTTTGCTCAAAGCAAAACATTTAGAATGAATTTAAAGATGGAATCGAAAAGATTGATGGTTTAACAGCTTTTCGATCGCTGATTTTCTGTAGGTAGCATCTTTAAGCAATTAACTCTTGAATTTCTTGGAACTCTTGGATTTAATAGAACATTTATATAAAGAACTATAAATTGATTATTGGACACTAATAGCTGTAAAGATCGACCCAGGTTTGGTCGTCCACGCTCAGTTTGCACAAAAAAGCGTAATTAAATAATATGAAGAAATCCACAGCGCTCTGCTAATAAAATATTTTGCTCAGAACAAAGTTATAATGATAAAAATAATGTTGTATATTCCGCAACCTTCGATGATATACCTAGAAGTGTAAGATCTGTGCAACGCTTACGAAACAAGAATTCTGCAATGTTTTGGGCTGCAGTGTCAAATGACGGAAAATTTCCTCTGAAATTCACCGATAAAGGGGCAAAAATAAATGCTGAATATTGCAAAAAGGGAGTATCTGCTATACATTTATTGCCACATGCTCACAGATTGCATCCCAAAATGGATTGGATATTTCAGCGAGATTCTGCCCCGTGAAACCGAAACAACATGGGCTTGGCTCCATGTCAATTGTCCAAAATTTATTAAATACGACGATTAGACCCTTCATCACCAGATCTAAATCTTTTAGAATAGTGTGTTTGGGGTATTTTAGAGTCTAAAGTTAATGCTAAGCAGCACAGAAGTTTGGACTCCCTCAGAGCTTCTTTATTGCATAAATGGGACAAATCACCTTTTAAAATGATTCTTGCCACCATTAGACAATTGCGTAAGAGATTATCTTTAGTAATCGATAAAGATGGCTGCCGATTTGAATAAAAGTTTTTTTAATGTAAACTTCCATTTATAGTGTTCATCATATTTGTGTAATTATCATTTTCTGTCTGATATCTATACAACAAAATCATTCGATATATGTAACAATATTTTGTAGCCAGCCTGTATTTTAATTTATACCCGTCGTTGAGCAACCGACCCATTTCTGAGTTTACAACCATCAATGTTCAACTCCAAAGGCATGTAATTATGAACCCTACCCAGAAGACAAGTGGACTCTTATATCAAGCATTGGGACAAACTAGTTTTCATGGAGAACTTTTTGATAGGACTTACCCCCATTTGATTTACATGAAGAGGAAATCCACAAAAACCTCCCTCGGTAAGTCCGATTTGAGGCAAGGGATTTTAACCCATGATTCGCACAATCACTGGGGATATTTTACGTCTGCACTGTGACCGGTGTGAGCTGGGAGCAGTCACCACTGGGATTCGATCCTAGTTCACCTGATTTGGAGGCGAACACTGTATCTCCTGGGTGACCTCGGCTCGCAACAAAGATGGAACAACAACCTTGTGAAGCATTTTTATGATAAAAAGCTCTATGACGAGAACAGTTGTGAGAGTTGTATAACGATTAGATTTATATAGTAAATTTTATACAGGCATGGAAAACCTTTATTTTTATCTAAATCAAATAAAATTTGTGAAATGAAATAGAGGCAAGACGTAATCTATATAGAATTTTAAACCATTCAAATAATTTACTAAAATATCACTTAACTTCATGCATTTTAATCTTCAAATTCCACAACAAATAAACTCAAAAACGCATCTCAGATTTTCAAGAATTAGTCATCAATATTTCTGACATATTCCATCAATTTAGAACACATGCAATTGAGAAATAAGTTTGAATTTTATGTTTATTAAAAATACATTCTTTCCACAAAGTAATTCTGAGAAAAGCCACATAAAATACGTCAAGATTTCCATAATAAATGAACTGGGAATAATCTTGCGATAGTTACTTCGATGCATTAAAAGGCAAGCGAAAGCCTTTTTCATTTTTGAAATTTTCCGATAACAGCATTGCATTTTCCCCTAGGGTCATAACTTTCTCACAATAATTAAAAGTATGACTCCCACCACAAAAATATATTCTCTTAAACTTTAACACATTGGTTATCTTAATAAAAGATAAGAGAGATAATGGTCTTTTGTAATGCTACTGAAATATTTTTTTTCGATATTAATGTGCTCTAGTTTCAACATTAGACAATCCTATGTGCTCGGGGTCTCAGAATTAAAAGATTATATACAGTGCAAGCAGCAGTAGTTGCAGATAATAACTGAAGCCCGAGGGAGATTTTCCTTTGAAAGTACAAAGATTTAAATATTACTAAAATAAATGCAAATGCATTCTTTATTAAAATCTATTATATTGATCAAGTAGTGGTGAATAATTCTGTGTTATTTTATTTGATGTATGGGAGAATGTAGGTTTTTAACCTCAAAACTAATAGATATATTTTAATCTTTATTGTTTAGGAGTTGAGTCATTAAAAGTCACACATATGAACTTTTGTTTGTGTTTCCTTTTTATACTATATTTATTGGTTGCTCAATTAGTAATCATAGAGTTTGAAACCGAATCTTTCAAGAGATGGTTACGAGTATTTCGATTTTATTTGCAGCAAAAGAAGTAATATGAAGTAAAAATTCCGGATCAAATCACGGTAGAAAATAACGGCACAGTTTTTTACCGTAAAATCTATTTTTACCGGACTATGTTTCAGAACAAAAAATGTGATTTACCGTAATTTTTACAGTAATAACTGTCATATAATCACTGAATCACTCTTATTACTATTACTACCAAAAATACTTTCCGATATTTAACTGCAACGTAGAGTTAAAGGAGTATTTGAATAATATAAAGCTTGATCTATCATTTGCACTAATTTAAATGAAGTTTTGTAATAGAAGCGTTAAAAGCCATTCAATTTACCTCTTAATCTGTAACAAGTTTGTATAGAACGATTCACGGCCGATGCATCGATATTTCCTACGTCAATTGTTTATTTAAAGCGTTAAAATGCTCGAGCATGAAATGTTTATGTAGTTGTTAATATAAAAGGATTTATTCATTTATTTAAGGAAATATAGTTTAAGATTAATATTGGAATAAATTATTGATTTTTAATTGAACTCCATATGTACTTCATTCTTTGGATGATGGATTTCGCAAACAATTTAATCTGAAGTGTTTACTGATGTTTTAACTATTATTCTGTCATCTTTTATAGAAAATGCTCTTAAAATATTTATTATACAAATATATGTTAAAGGTACAGATTATATATTAATATATAATATTTTAGTTATAATAGTTACTAGTTAACTAGTTCACCTAGAGAATTATAATTCATTTATTACTTGATTTAGACACTTTACTTGATTTTACTTGATTTGACAAATATATACTATATCATTAAAAACATTTCTATACTGTTAAGAAGATATATTAATAAAACTGCAAAGAACAGATTTATTAGAAGTTTTTAAATTCTCATTCCAAATTATTTTGGATTTTATCCAAAATTACAATATAATTTAGATTTAAAAAAATTTTCTATTTTATCCGTAAAATTATAAATAGATTGTAAAGTATAACCTGTGCTCGTTAATGGTCGCCAACCCTGGAAACTGCTTGCTTAAGTCGTTGCAGATTGGATCGCGATCTACACCAGATACTCATCCTCTTTACATTTCTTATTCTCCGAGGGCACCGTTTTCTGACTTCACATGCGTTACAAAAATGCAATATTTTTATTAAAATATACATTATGAAAGATTATTTTCTGATTTTTATAAACTGATAAAAATACAATTGAATAAAAGATAAATAATATAAATATCGTTAATAATATCATTTTTAAAGAAATTGTTCTTTGAAATAATTAAAAAAAAAGATTTGCAAATTTGAAATATGAACTTATTTTATAAAACAGTGTCATGCGTATGTTTTCCATGAGCATTATTTAGACTAATGAAATGTTACTTTTAATACATGAATACAAATTTATATGAAATATTAATAAATGTAAGGGAAAGTTGTCAAAACTACCACTTTTTAAATTGAAATTTTTATTCGACAAAAATCACTAACTGTTGTATTTGAAACATTTGAGTTATAACATACTGTTACTCAGCTGCACAATTCTATTAATTTTGGCAATATTTGTGGAGTAAATCTTAAAAATTTTTGTGAAGTTTACAAGTGTTATGATATCGACATCCGGTTGCATAATTCGTAGCACCTGCTCCCTAAATCATACCAACTTCGAAAATATTGGGTATTCTTTTAAAAGTAATAAAATAAACGATGAGTAACCTAAAACAGTTGTTTAACTGAATAATAAATATAATATTAAATTTTTTAACTAATACAAGCATATTAACTGTATTATAAATCGTGAATTTTTATTGGAACATTGTTAAGTGTTACGAAGTTCAAGTGTGGTTCTTACATCATCATCATCAGTAGCTCGACAGTCTTCGGTGGACCCTGGCTTTCTCAAGAAGACTGCACCAGTCCTTTCTTCTGCATGCCACGGCTTTCCAGTCTCTGACCTTGATTGTGGCAAAGTCCCTTTGGAGGCAATCCGCCCATCTCAGTCGGGGTCTGCCTCTCTTTCTAGCTCCAGTTGGCCTTGCCAAAAAGATTCTTTTAGTTGTTCTGTCATCATTCATTCTTACAATGTGTCCGGCCCATTTCATGCGCTGAATCTTATGGTACTTCAGAATGTCCGGTTCTCTGAATATCCTGTAGAGTTCAGAGTTAGTTCTCCTTCTCCACACTCCCTTGTCACACACACCACCAAAAATGGACCGGAGTATCTTCCTCTCGAAAGCAGCGATGGTCCTCTCATCAGCTTGGGACAAGGTCCAGGTTTCAGATGCGTAAGTGAGAACTGATCTTATTAGGCTTTTATATATTAGCAACTTGGTGTCTCTTTTAATGTTGTCAGATTTAAGGAATTTTCTTATGCCATAAAAGCNACATTCTTTATATCATAATCTTTTACAGTGTAGGTACAAAATTAATATAGCAAATAATTGCTTAATTTTGGCTTCGATTTCATTCATGCTGGTATTTTTTTGACTGTATTTTTTTCAGTGTACGATTTCGTACAAAAAAGACACGCATAGGCAACAACCATGAAATAATCTTTCAAAAAAAGAAATAACGATATTATCGTCAACTATTACTACTAAACATACTATCCGATATTTAACTGCAACGTAGAGTTAAAGGGGTATTTGAATAATATAAAGCTTGATCTATCATTTACACTAATTTAAAGGAAGTTTTGTAATAGAAACGTTAAAATCCATTCAATTTACCTCTTAATCTGTAACAAGTTTGAATTGAACGATTCACGGCCGATGCATGGATGTATCCTATGTCAATTGTTTATTTAAAGCGCTAAAATGTTTGAGCATGAAATGTTTATGTAGTTGTTAATATAAAATGCTTTATTCATTTATTTAAGGAACTATAGTTTAGGATTAATATTGGAATAAATTATTGATTTTTAATTGAACTCTATATGTACTTCATTCCTTGGTTGATGGATTTCGCAAACAATTTAATCTGAAGTGTTCACTGATGTTTTAACTATTATTCTATCATCTTTTATAGCAAATGCTCTTAAAATATTTGTTAGACAAATATATGTTAAAGGCACAAATTATATGTTATTTAATATTTTAGTTATAATAGTTACTAGTTAACTACTTCACTATGAGAATTATAATTCATTTATTACTTGATTTAGACTTTGACAAATATATACTATAGCATTAAAAGCATTTCTATACTGTTAAAAAGATATATCAATAATAAAACTGCAAAGAACAGATTTGCTGGAAGTTTTTAAATTCTCATTTCATATTATTTTGGATTTTATTCGAAGTTACAATATAATTTAGATTTAAATACATTTTTATATTTTATCTGTAAAATTATAAATAGATTGTAAAGTATAACTTTATCATTAACTTACGGTTTCAACCAATCTGATATAACTTAATTTTTACAGTGATAATTACCGTAAAATCACTGGATCATTATAATTAAATAAATATTATTGTAGAAATTACTGAATAATATTGTAAGGTGAAAATGGATTTTACGGATGATGCACCCAAAGTGCCAGTAATTTATACCGTAATTTGATTCGAGATTTTTACAGTCTACGTGGTAAGACAGATCAATCAAACCACATTACTAACTAGTTATTATTAGAATATTGTTTGACTATCACATAAAGTATTAACTAATTTTTCATTTAGTTATTTCTGAAAATAAAATAATTAAGTTTCATCTTAAGGAAATTAAATCTCTTTGAATTTACTGAAATAGTTTTGTTTCCTTCCAATTGATTCAATTCCAAAAATTTCCTTCCACTTAGTTGAAGATTTATACTTTCTACTTCCAAAAAACCCCCCCAGTTTTATCAAAAATTGACACCCCAGAATAATTAAATCATATTAAAAAGATTTCAATTGTTACAGTCTTAATATAACCCTAAATCACGAAATAAAGAAAATGGTTAAAGTTAGTGCAAAAGTTCCAGTGTACAGTGTAATTCAGTTTAATAGGTTAGAGAAACGACTTGTTCAGTTGTTGAAATTAATATGCTGCTCCTAAGTCATACCGGTAAGATTTAGGACTGTACATGAGGTATGATGTAGGCAACTACAAAACATTTTGTGCAAAGTGTTATTACAAGCCTCAAACAATAGTTAGCAATCAAGGAAACGAAAAGAACATAACAAAATTTATTATTTAATTATATGATGTAATTAATAATCTGTACATTACTTTAGCATTGTTATACCTTTATGCAGAATGGCCAAAAACTACACTGAAAAGTTGTAAGGTCGATTAACTTAAATAAAAACGTAAGTACACATCAACTTGATTCTTTTGCATGTATCTCCAAATGAAAGAAATTCCTTAATTTATCAGCTAAATTGTTCTTTATTTCCCACTTTGTACAAAAATGGAAATGGTGCGATTTGGGAGTGGTACAATTTATATAGGTTTCCTCAATTAAAACAAATTGTTGTACAAAATATTTTTTTCAAAAAAACTTATAATAGTTCAAATGCAAATACCTCTCATAAATAAGGCAAAATGCATATGTTGAGTTATTTATTAACAAAACAAGGAACACATTTAACCCTATAATTATATTTAAAATGTAATTTAACAGTATATTTTTTTTATAATGTAATTTCAAAAAATGATATTATGTGGAGCATAATACTTCGCATTAATGCTATATATAACCATTTCACAAATGGTGTTTTTCAGCAGGTGTTTCTAAAAATATTCGTGTGAGGGTTCATAAAAATTCAATCATGGTTACGGGGTGCTTTATGTCTAGCAATATCTGCAAAACACAGATGCCATCTGCACCACGATAGGAGTTGAAGAGAATTGCGAAGGAAATGACGTAATAAAAAAAAAACAAAATTACTCCTTAGGGATGGAGAAAAGTATATATTTTTTATTTTCTTTTTCGTTTTCATTTCCTTAATATCAAATGCTGTTATCAACAAGCAATATTGAAACAGTATTTTTGGAAATTTATTGACGTACTTTTAGAGCACCCTCTTGGAAATATAAGAAAAATATATGTAATGCTCTTATTAATGTTGTTTTTGAAGTCGGAAGTATATATATATAAAGGTTTTAACTTTATGATTAAAAGTTTTTTTTTAAATACTTCTTATCGATTTGTTTTAAAAAATAGACCTTATAATAAAGAGTTGGGTATAAAAATTCGAAGCTGTTCATAAAGTACTTTGCATTTCAGTTCAAATATATTAAAAAAAAATTTAAATAATTTAAAATATTTGGTTCAAAAAACTGCTTTTTACTAGGACTAGAAAATTTTCATGAATTATTCTATGCATTTCATTTCTTTAGAACCTTAATTTTTATATTATTGAACACAAAAACTGTTATTAATAGGTTAATTTTCTTCTCTTTAACTAAAAACCACAAAAACTAGATTAATATAATATGCATACTTTGAGCTTCCTTTGAGTTATACGTTAATTAAAAATGAGTGCTTATTGAAGTATAAAGTTCTAATTATTTGGTAGTATAACTTTATGGATTTTATTTTCATTACAATCTCTTTTATGATGGTGTATTTTACTTAAGTTTTACATTTTAAATATCTTTAGTTTCTTTAATACTACCAAAATCACAAATTTAATGCAAGAAAAGGAAAGATGGGACAAATTTTTCAATTTGCAAATTTTGTTTTGATGGATTCTCATAATCTTCATAAATTCCCATTATTGTTATCTTTTTCAACTAGGCGTCGTCAGGTGACTAGTCATATAGTTGAATAGGTCATATTCTAACGTACTCAGTGTTTCTTGTCCCTTATTGATTCTGCTCTATTCTGATTGCTTTTCTCTCATGGTTTTCAGCTTTACAACTAATTATTGATCATTTACAACATATTTCTATTGATCATTTACAGCACATTTATATTTAAATTAAAATAAATAGGTGATTGTATTGTGGTGACCCATAAGTACTTTCCCTTTTCTTTATGTCTAAATCACAATTTTCACGAAGTGAAACTTTTAAATTGAAAGTAAACTTTTAATTTGAAACTGAAGCCCAGAATTCGGAACTGAAACCAAAATCTGTCTATTAAAATTCTAATCCTATAATCTCATTTCTCAAATTAAATCTAGCCAATCAATGCACGTTAAAGGTGTGGCTAATTCATTTCTCTGGTGAGATCCGAACCGAACACATAATCGTTCTCTGCTAAAACTCATTGCAAAGGGACGTGCAGTCCTATCTCTCTATTAATCTTATTATTTTGTATGTAGCGTACATATGTTTGTGATGTGGTTAATAAACTCTTAATTTTTAACCTGAATACCTTCTGATACTTCAAGTGTACCTATACACTATACACTATATAACCCATATACTATATCCCATAGTATATACAAGTATAAATAACAGTAACCTGGTATCAGAATTAGCACTTCAAACAGCAAATAATGGTTGAAATCAGGGGTAAGGGAGTAAAACTATCCATTTATGTTGGTGCTGCAGCCGTCAAGAGCATATTGTTCGGAACGATTGTTGCTTTCAAAAACTCGTCTATACGTGCCCCCCCCCAAAGATCCATTAATACACTCAGAAAAAAAGGATAGTCAAAACTACCAGAATAAGATTAAATTTACCATCTTTCTGACTCTATGGGAACGCCAAAAAACTCAGTAATTTTTACCGAAGCGCTTTGATAAAGTTTTGAATGAAAATAATAAAAAAATATTTCTTCGTATAATATGTGATAAAATTTGCTAAATGGAGTAAAATTTGGTAATATCATATTTTTGAGCATGGCATAAAACCCATTTATTTGATTAAATTTGCTTTTCAGTTTTGTATATTTTAATAAATGTGTGGTAAAAAGAACTATAATTTTTAAAGAAAAATTTCCAAATGAATGATTTGAATACTGTAAAGGTAGTTTTCCCAGATTCTGTTTTCTCTGTGTAGAATACTAAAAATCAGAATTAAATCCCTAAACGTAATTTGATACTTCAATTAAAAACTGGAAATTAAAATAGAATACTAAATTAGAATTATAGATGACAACAATGAGAGGGCACATTTGTCATTAATTGTAATTGTAAAATCGTAGTGAAAAGATAATGCAAAAAAATTAAAAAACAAATTATTAAAAAAACTGTAACTTAAAAAACTTAAAATGAATGTTAAACCACAATAATGTTAAAATTTTAACTTTGTAAGACAATAACCCGAAAGCTATTACTTTACATACTTACTGTAACTAGAGTAATTCTTTAGAAATTTAGAAACAAAATAATTTTTGTCTATGACGTTCGAATTTTTGACAACCAAATAAAAATTATAGTATCGGAATTGTAATTAATTCATAAATTATCTCAAATGGCATTTAAAGTATCTTACTGTACGTCATTTGGGAGCAAAATTTTGCTATATTCATTGTTTAAACTCTGAAATACAGTTGGAAATTTTGAAGCTTTACTCATCTGAAGCTTTACTCATCTGCCATTTTGAAGCTTTACTCAAAAATCAAACATCAAAGTTTTATTTTAAAAACTGTAAACGTCGTTTGCTTGGCTTTAATGCTTAGAAAAATCTGTATTTAGTTTTCCATAGTAATGCAAGTGATTTAAATAATATATAGTAAATCCAAAATATTGGTAAACTAAGAATATTAAATATTTAACTACCGAAACAAAAATGTTCTATTCATGTTTCAAAAATATTTACTATCTTTTAAATATTATGCATAAAATAATATGTAATTGCATTATGCTACAAAATTTTTCTTTAATATAATATTTGAAAGAAAATGTATTTTAAATGAAATAATTATACTAATTTAAAGTTGTGCTTTTATAATTTTATGAAAACTAAATATTCATTTTTATTTAAGCCCAATTTTTCTGAATGCATAATAATAATAAAAAAATATATTCCAGTTTGTTATGAAGTTTAGCTAAATATCAATCTTTCTAATTGCTATTTACCATACATTAAATAAATTGCTAATGCAGATATAAACTACGCAAAAACGCTAACTGTTTTACTTAAATTGATTATCCAAAAGGAAGTTTTTGTAAGTTCTCATTAATTTCAAAGCTCAAGAGATTAATCACACTACATATTTTTCCTTATAAACCTCGTTATAAAGCGTGGCTGTGATCAAAAAAATTTACTATAATTTCGTCATTTGGGAACTGGCCAATATTGCATCAAATTCCGAACATTAATTTACCTGTTACCAGTTATTAAGTAATGAATAAAATAAGTTTTTTTTTCCTGAGGAAAATACTTAAACATAATTGGCTTGCACAGAAGCAAATATGTTAAGACATTCACCAAAGAATTATTGATTAATGAACTTTTTAAATATATTTTTTAAATATATTTTTAATTTGATTTTCTTTTATCGGAATAGAAAATTATAATTTATAAAAACCATTATTCATTTTACAATATTTTATTTTTTTCGAGGAGGAAACTATGTAAAATGTATATTAAGTGTAAATTAATAGGTTCTTTTACGTTTTTTTAAATTTGTCATAAATAAATGTTGAAATTACTGAATAGGAATTTTAAATTTAAGGTAGCTAGTCATAAATATTATAAAATGAAGATTGAATAAATTATATATAATTAAGATAAAATTAATGCCCCCAATAAATAATACATATAGTATATTGCGTTATTCAATATAACTATGTGATTTTTACCGGTGGTAATTTTTAACTATACTACTGTCTGAGGGCCATATCAAGTGCGAAATAAACAGTAAAGAATAGTAAAAGAAGTTTCTATAATAGTAGGAGGTTCCACCCCTTCTCGCTGACGCTTGACAACCCCCAAAACTGCTGTCGCAGTTCCCTTCGCTTCGCTTCTCTATTGGATACATTTCTCCCAACTAACTTTGTATACTTTTTTGACGTCAAAAGTTTAGAATAAATAGAACATAAAACTTTTCTCTGTACAAAATTCTAAACATATGTTTAGTTTCTCTGAACAAAATTCTAAATATATATTTGATTTCTTTGTACAAAATTTTAAATATGTAAATTTCAATATTAATTTGAAATTGCAAAGAGTTTACAGATTTTTCCTAATAAATCAATTCAAATTTCAGCGTTTAAAATCACAACAAATAAAAGTCCTTTATTTTATCATAAAGATGTAAAATGTATATGAACCAAAGAAAAGAGTAAGAAAAATGGTTTTAGTTATAAAAAAGGTTATAATTAAGTAGTATTTGTTAGGTGAAATAAAACTTGAATATAAGTTAAATTCAATGTTAATAATTCAAATATCTCAGGAGCAATACATAACATCTAAATATTATTTTCAATTTGTACACATTTCTGAATTTCAGTATTCGGACACGCAATAGCTTCAAGTCCTTGAGTTTCGCACAAAGTTGTAAAATTTTAAAAAAGTAATATTGTGTAGTATAATTCTTCCTTTAAAATGCTCTTAAGCGAGTATTCGCATTGCATACGCATATGCGCTAGTTGCACAAATCTCATTTGTAAAAGCGTCTCACAGCTCTTTATTGCAACAGGCGCATGTAAATATTAAACCTATTAGATTTGAAGAAGGACTACGTTTCTACTTTGCTTTACGCCTTTGCCGACACTTGAAAAGAGATTTAATATATTTTATATGATATATGAAATTTATTAATAATATATTTTACATAATATAGATTTCGAGGCTTCGGCTGCTTCTCACTTCGTTCGACAACCCTTATAATTACTACCTTTAGCTTAAAACAAAATTAAACAATTTTATATTTTTTATTGTGCAGCATAACATATTTTCGACATGCTTTTTATAATTGGAGGAAAAAAAAATAATGCAGATGCTTACTTAAATTCAAATCTTTGCTATTCTCACAAGTATTGTGCGTAATTTTGTCAATTACACTTTACTTGCCATACATTTTCGCGTATGATTTTTACATGTTAAAAAAGATAAAAACGATTTTAGTATCCTCGTTTTTCGTTTTTCTAATAATTAGAACAGACTCTTTCAGTTTTATTCTGCTGAAATTTTTAATATACATTAAAGCTGAAAAAAAGTTCTAAATTGTTATGCAAACTCAACTTCGTAAATTATTAAGATTCATTAAAACTAAAACAAATTCTAAATAATTGTTCAACCAGCTCAAAGTAATTAGTATTATTAAAAGGAAAATACTTTAAAAATTTGTTGATTTATAAACAGCTCCTTTATTTTTTTCTTTCTGCGCAACCTATAAATTTGTTTCAGCGAGTGAGAAAAGAAATTTCACTTATTAGCCTTATGCAGAATATTGATTATTTTGAGTTTCGGTTTCTCAGGGGATAGAGGACTTGACTCCCATTGAAGTGACCCGGGTTCGAATTCCAGCGATGTATGGTTGATACGAATTCCGCACCCAGCTCGCACCAAACACAGTGCTGACGTAAAATACGTTCAGTAGTAGATTAATCATGGGTTAGACTTCCTTTGCCGTCATGCTAACTATGGGACGTTTTCGTGGTTTACTTCCCATGTTACGCAAATTGGGTTCATTCAAGCAAAAATTTATCACCAAGGTAAAATTTCTCCCAATACTTGATTAAGGAGTTCCCTTGTCTCATGGGTTGGATTCAAAATTTCAAGGCTGAGTTGAACATTGGTAGTCGTAAACTAAAATTAGGTCAACTGTTAAACGGCGGTTATAAAATAAAATATAGATCGTTTTACTTAAAAAAGAAGTTTGTGATAAGAAAACGAAATCAGGTTGCTTTGTTTGGCACCATCCTGGTATTTTTCAAATGATGCAATAGAAAAATAGAGTGAAATAATATACTGTACACTAAAATACGATAAACTAGATTTATTTTTTATTATAAAAGTATCTAACTAAACCTCAATTGGAATGATGCGGGAAAAACAGTTTTTTTTATTACTTGAAAGTAAATTTTATCTTTGAATTTAACTTTCTTGTCAAAAGGACAGAAAGAAAGGAAAACGCTAACTATGTTCCAACTTAGAATGAAATAGAGTACTTCTTGGGAGAATCGCAAAAGAACCAGCAACGATCTAAATAAAAGCACCAAATAACACAGGAAATAGAAAATAAGGACATATCAATCCCTTTTATCTGATGTTGAGATAAACAAGAATTTCCAAATTTCAATCATCTTGGGCCAATCCCTTACTCAAACTATGAAATAAATGTAATTATAGCTATTCTTCGTACAAGGAAATTCTAGAGATTTCAAATAAAAGTAGGGTTGCTATAGAAACGAGGATTTCAACAAATGGCAAAACTGTCAAGAAAACAAATTTTTTTTTCTTCGTATCTTTAAAAGATGCAATTCGTATGAAATAATGCCGAATCTATTTTTGCATTTTAAGGATAGTTTTTATCCGAAATGGTTTATAATATTCATTGAAAAGTTTTAAATTTCAAACTCTTTTTTTAAATAAGCGAATAGTTTCAAGTAACGTCTGCATTAATAATATTTTTCTCTCTATTTTTTTGCTTGTTGCTCTATACAATAAAGTAATCCAGTTTTAAAAGTATGAAGTAATTTATACTATGCAATTAGTGTAAATTAATAAACATAAATGAAACAAAACTACTTGAGCCATTTGATTTATAAATAGCTCCTTTTAAAATGTTCCTTTCTGAGCAATTTATAAATTTGTTTTAGCGAACGAGAAAGGAAATTTCAAATGAAAGCCTTTTGCAAATATTTTAAAAAATTTACTGTATGATTGCCGTCATTTTTGGCGTTAGGGTAATCTGAAATTGTTTTACGATGTATGTAGTTTCCGTATTAATTTACTTTTTTGCTTTTATACTTTTATTTAGCTATTTATTAATTTTTGTTTGTTTGTTTACAAACAACATGTTTTCATGCGTATTACAGTTATTTTATGGCTTCATTAAAACACATTTGATTTTAAAAAACAAGGATATTTTTAGTAATATATTTGTACTAATTCTTTCAAAAAATTGTTATTCAATCAACTTTATATATTTTTGTTTTGTACGATACTACAATTCTGTACTTAAAATTGTATTTAGTTTGCCTCAATACCAAAAATGATGGAAAACTAGAAAAAAAAATTCCTTACAGCGTAGTATAGATTATTGTACGCAAAAAATATATTAAAATTAAGAAATGGAATAATATTTTCTTTACTTGACACCACTCTACGACGTTTTTCTAATCATGCAATAGAAAATTGCAGTGAATTTACATTAAACTTTGTAATAAATTTACTTTTATTATGAAATAATCTTAAATAAACCTTAATCGTGAAGCATGAAATTATTATATTACTCGAATGTAAACTTTATCTTTGAATTTAACTTTTTGTCAAAAGAATGACAGAAAGAAAAGAAAACACAGACTATGCTCCAGCTTAGAGTGAAACAGAGTGCTTCTTGGGAGAATCGCAAAAGAACCAGCAAAGATATAAATTAAAGCACCAAATAACGTAGGAAGTAGAAACTAAAGACGTATCAATCCCTTTTTATCTGATGTTGAGATAAACAAGAACTTCCAAATTTCAATCATCTTAGGCCAATCCCTTACTCAGACTATGAAAAAAAAATAATTTCAGCTTTTTTCCTTACTAAGAAATACTAGAGATTTAAAGTAAAAGTGGGGTTGCTATTAGAAACGAAGATTTCAACAAATGACTCAACATTCAAGAAATTTCAATTTTCGTATTTGTAAGAGATACAATTCTTATGCTATAGTGCACGAAAATATTTCTGAATTTTCATGATAGTTTTTATGCGAAATGTATTAAAAAATTTTAAATTTCAAACTCTTCAAATAATTAAATAGTTAGTTGCAACATTTAAATAACGATTTTTTCTTTCTTTTCGTCGGTATTGTAGCTTTATACAATAAAGTAATCCAATTTGCAAATATCTAAGCATATCATATTAACATTTTTTCAATGAATTAATTTTCATGTATTAGGTTATGAGCTATAAAATTTAAAAAGTCATATTTTCAAGTTTTTAGTTTTCAATAACTACTTGATTGATTTTGTGGAAATTTTTTTATTTCGTCATGTAAAATTATTTATTCTGAAGCTATATAAACAATCAAACATATCCTTCTATTAATTTTTTTAATATTTTTATATCCGTTTTGAATAAAATAGTAAGTAGTTATTCAAAATTATTTTTTGCTTGAAATTGTCTTTGAAAAAATAAGTTTAATTATTTTTACAAAGTTTTTCAATTAGCTTAAAATGTTTCCTCAACGATTTAGGTTCTAAGTCCACAAAATTTGGTACACACTTGTAATATGGTCCCATTAGGCAGGAGTGAAACAAAGTAAGGGGTCTTTTTTTTATTTGACTTTTTGCATACTTCACCGTAGCATTAGTTGTGTAAAAGTAAATTTTTTTTCACTTTTCAATTTTTATAGACTATTGTAAATTGAATTAAAAAATAATAATAAAAATAATATACTACTATAAAAATACATTTTCAAATGGAATTATCTTTGAATAAGCATGTCTTATAACTCTGTGCAACAACCTTTTGATTTTAGGAGATATGGAGAAGTATGCGAAAAGTGAAGTTAAAATTAAAGTGACCAAACGTTCAACTCCTCTTTTATCTTAGCTAATGAGATCATATTTTCTGAATAATAATTTCCTAACCCATATATTTTGAGGGTCCAAAACTCAAATCCTCCGAAAAATGGTAAGGTTGTTTTCAAAGAAATCGTACTGCTTACAATTAAATATGGAATTGTTCTTTATCAAGAAAACATTTACTTTCGAAGGAAAATATTAAGCCAATCAGAGAAATTTCATGTATGATTGTATAATTAATGTTTATAAGATTTGTTCTTAGATATGAGAATTAAAATTCGATTCATGCCAACGAATAATAAATTTTCTGATAACAGGAATTCTTACCATAGTATTTAAACTTCACAGAGAAAAAATATGGTCAAAACTACCAGAATATGAAATTAATTATATTGTGAATATGTGAATATACGAGTATTGGGAATATACCAGACTATTAAATTTATGATTATAATGCTGTGGGAATCTTTGGCTCTATGGGAATACATAAAATCTAGATAATTTTTTACCTAAGGTCTTTGGTAATGATTTTTATAAAATTAACAGTAAAGAATGGTTTTATATTACGTGATAAAAATTTGGTAAATGTTTTAAAATTGAAGTGATACCTTGTGAATTCGACATCATACCTTAGAGAATGGCATGAAAACCATTAGGCTAAATGTACTTTTCAGTTTTGTAATTTTTACCAAATGTATGGCAATAAGAATTATAATTTAAAAAAATCCAGAATTTCCGGTAAATCGATACAATATAACGAAATATATAAGCAAAAAATTACCAAATAAATGGGTTAAATACCATATTTTTTTGTTTTATAAACTAGAATTACTGTGTTTTTTTTTAAAATCAGAAATGTCATGACTATACGGAACAATAATTTTATCAGAATTTGTCTAAGTCTACGCATTGAATTAGTTAAACTGAAATACTTTAATTTCTGCAAAATTCCTCTCTAGCTTTTTTTTTTAAATATTCAACTTAAATTGATGTTGTTATGTTTATCTACTTAATAGGATTAATTATTAAGCCAGTTTTTCTACAGCAAATTTAATGTTATTGAATAATTTTATAAATAACACATAAGGGAATTCTATTATTAGATTAAACGAGGAAGTTATTTATTTTGAGAGATTTAACGAAGTATTAAGGCACAAAGTTTATTATTTAACAAGGAGAAAATTAAAAATACCAACTGCTCTAATATTAAATTATTAGAGGTAAGTTCCATTCTATTAAGATTTAATTGCAATATCAGTATAATGTACAGTATGTTAGAGAGATGACCTAAAACGTTTATGTCAACCGAGTATATGTGAAATGTTTGATATGTACAATTTATGATAAATGACTATCTGTCATTTAAGATAAATAACTGCGCTTTCTCATTATGATGAATGTATAATAAATATGGCATAAGCTCGCGACTGATTATATATTATTCTAATTTATTTCACGATAAAATGTTTGTTCTTTATTAACTACTTAAATTATTTTTTACTTAGTAAGGCTCTAAAAAGCGATTATTCAATTGAGGAGATATATTATGTTAATTTAGTATAAACAATTGTAACATTCTCTTTTGAATTAAATTGTAAGAAAAAGACATACATTTCTGAAGTATAAGTATTATTTTTGTGTATTTTGTCTTTTATTGTAAGGAAAGCTTTTATGTGTTTTTGAGAGTAATTCAGTTGGCTATTTAATTTTTCTTTTGTGTGGGAGTATTTTTATTATTGAAAAGTGGTTCTGTCCCCTGTATGCTTCGTGTACCCTTCACGATTAATTCACAATATGTTTATTCTTGACAATAAATTTATTTTTACAAGTAAATAAATAAATAGTAAAAATAAAAATTACTTAATTAGAAGGACCGAAAACTTCTTATTTTACTAACACAGATTTAGTTTCTTACAAAAATAGTATTAAATTATTTGTGAAAATATTAAATGAGTGATTACAGTAATCTAGAGATGATTTAGCAAAAGTGCAAAAACTTGCTCTTAATGTTGCATTCGAAATATTAAATCGTAATTTTCTTTTCATTATTTTAACTGTAAACGTTGACTAAACGCAATTTTACATAGAACTTAATTCAAAAATCAATCTAATTTATTAAAAGTAAATATAATTTTCGTATCGTTTAATAAATGTAAAACAGTAAATAAATTTCTTTGATATGTAATATTGAAAAAAAAGACTATTTTAAATTTCTGAATAATAAAGAAACAATAAGACTTTAATGTTGCTTTATATTGCAAGCTAAAAGAACAGCAGAAATTAATAATGGCAGAAAATAATATTAAGAAAGGATCATAAGCAAAAATGGGATGATAAGTATTAAGATGTGATAACACTGGTAATTACCGTTACATATGGGATAAACAAATAATTAACATAAAAATATCCTTCTAACTTGTATTAATTTTATGCTAATGCTAACCAGTTGTCTATTTTGCTTATAAGGAAGTCAAACAGTTCAAAAATTTTTCTGGATTCCCAGTATCGAGAAAAAGGGTATATGGATTAAGAAAAAAGAGATTTGCGAACATGTAGAGCATTTTCAGTTAGAAAGCACTAAAATGCGTTTGTATGCGATTTCCTATACTGCAATGTGAAAAAAAAAATCAAATCCGAAAGAAAAAAAATAGTTATTACATCATGCTTTCATTTTTTATGTTCATAGCTGGCAAAATGTTTTTACGTCGAACATGAAAATGTCGGTGGCATTTTTTTCCCCTTTCGAATGTCATTTTATCATGTTACTGAGTAGCAATTTCTCTCCGAAATATTACTTTTTTGTGTTTTTTCTTAATATTTATATCTATGAAGTTTTTTTTATATTTGTTATTTATTGATGATGTTTACTACTGTATAATTTACATCTTATCTTGAACTTCGTAGTTTTACGCCAAGTTTTCAAAAAGTGCTTTTAGCTTCTTCTGCATAACTATTGTATAACATCTAGACAGCTCTTTTATAGCTAGCTAGACGTTTTCCACATATTCGTTGGTTCTTTTTGTTAGAATTAAGGAAAAAGCAGATTTCAAGGAATGATGAAATAAGTATGTCATTTATTCAACAATTGTCTTCTGTTTTTTTTCCCAATAGGTCGTACTTACCTTTTGCCGTTTAGCCACTCTACAATACCTAAGCACCACTTTTATAAATCTAGTTAGTATAATCTGCATGATTGTCACATGCAGATTATTTCATTATTTTGCAATTTTGTAGAGGTAGATTTTAAGCAACGATAAAATAGAAATATAACACGGGGAAAAGGTTTGGTAAAAGTACCGTACGGTATGGTAATCACTTTTACGATAAAAAACAACAACACAATTTTGGTTATAAAACTATAATTTACCTTATTTAAACTATTCATTTAGTTATTTTTTCTCTTCACATGATATTTATATGATAATCATTCAAAATAAATATACAAAACTGAAAAGTAAATTTAACAGGAATAAATGATTTTGATGTCACGCTTAAACGGTATGTTGATAAACTTTTTAAATTTTGCAACATTTACCAAATTTTATCAAAGATCATAAAACCATATTTTGTTAATTTTACCGAAATAATTACTGAAGTGCTTCGGTAGGAATTGACGTGTTTTTTGTTGTTTACATCGATCCAGAAACAAGGTAAATATTACCATATTCTGGTAATTTTGACTATATATTTTTTCTCAAAGCCTGAAGCAAATTGACTCTAAAAATATTCCGTAAAACAGCTGTTTATTCTTAAAATAACTTTTAAAAAAGTTAAAAATGAAAAAAAAAAATCTAGTTCTTTCGAATTACGTATTTTTTAAATTTCTTTTTAGAAAATTGCATTACTTTTTTATAAGCACAGCGAAGTTTAATTTTATTTTTAAATTTGTCAGAAATAAATGCAGCAATGCGAGAGAAATACTTTTTATGCTGTAAATAAATACTGGATTTAATAAGAGGCCAACAAGAGCTAGAGTTCTATCTTGCAGTTGAAACTAAACAGAGCTCTCGCTAAATTGCTTCTTCCAGTTCCGTTAGATTCCTTTTTTCGCATAAATGTTATTAAAATGTTTATGCAGTAAGAAAGCAAAATGAACTAGATTTTTTTTATAAGAGACATTTTTTTCCCAATTAAATTAGGTTATTAAATCAACTTTTTAAAATCAAGTAACGTTTGCCGAGTGTGTTTAAAATATCCTTTTGTCTCCAAAGTTTTAAAAATAGCACAGATTTTTTTAGTAATGTTTTATGTTGTTACTGAAACCAAAATTATTACCAAGCGAAGAATATATATTATTTAAAATACATTATTTAAAATAAATGATTTAAAATACATTATTTAGAATACATTATTTAGAATACATTATTTAAGATACATTATTTAAAATACATTGTTTAAAATACATTGTTTAAAATACATTGTTTAAAATACATTGTTTAAAATAGATTGTTTAAAATACATTGTTTAAAGTATATTATTTAAAGTATATTAAAGTACATTATTTAAAATGCATTGTTTGAAACACATTGTTTAAAATTCATTATTTGAAATATATTTAATAAAATTTGCTAAATTCTGCTATACTTGTGATTACACAAAATTCATAATATTAAGCTTTTAGTTTCTGTTATTTCACGACTGAACGACTATCTTTACTTTACACATGGCTTGCATAGACAAATTTTGTCTCATTGCCTTCACTGTGGTAGACCTTTTAGGTATTTTTCCATATTCTTATTAAAACTCCAATTTTAAAAACAATTGTTTTCTTATTCAATTAGATAAGAATAATTATATTACGGATCAAAAAACAAACTATCTTTGTCCATAAAAAGTATTTCAAAATAAGGCTAAAATATGTTAAATATAACTAATTTTCAAATATGCTTTTCTATTAATAGTACTACAATATTGTTTATTACAATATTGATTATTCTTAAAATTTTTATATTGTTTTTATCAAATTTACTGTTTTTACATTTTAAAAGTGTATATGTATATACATATATATATGGCGGGCCCGCCATTCCTCTTTCCCCATTGGTCTCAGAAATGCCAGAACTGCTACTCTCTTCTCGTTACCCAGGGAGCACCCATGGCGGTGCAGCGTCGCCCACGTCACACAACCACAAACCCATTTATAGAGGGTCACATTCACACAGAAGAAAGGACATCGAACACAGGGAGAGAGAAAGAAACATCCAGGGCCTGAGAGGGATTCGAACCCGCAACCATCAGCTCCGCAGTCATGCACGCTAACCACTCGGCCACATGGTCGGCACATTTTAAATATGAATTCAAAACTTTTATTGTACTATAAGCATCTGTATATCAGTGTTTACAATTAAACTTACTTCTCCTTTATTACTTCGTATTGTCTGTAAAACTGATCTATATACACTACCGGTCAAAAGTTTGCGAAAATTTTGAAATCTACGAAAAAATGGTCTAAATTCAAATGTTTATAGAACTGCGAAAAATCAGTCAAATTGCATGCAAATTTGATATGTTCTAAAGTGAATCCTCTACATTTAGTTACATATGATCAAATTGCAATACTTTATTTTTTGCGATCTGAATCCAGCTTTTCATCATGGGTTGTTTCTATGGTGAAAAAAGTTGCTAAGTTTGAACACCTGCCAAACATGCAAAAAAAATTTTTTGTACTTTCTGTTAATGGAAAATAGTTATTTGAACCGTTCTGTGTAAGCCCTCAAAATTTCAAATCGTTTCGATTTGTTTTGACGAAGTTATAGAATTTTGAAAAACATGTGTACTTTTCTCGATTTTTGAGCATTCCACATATGCAGTCTTTTGGTCTATACATCTTCTACCAAAGAACTTTTTAATTTTAATGTTTTCTATATTTTCAACTAATTAATATTGATTATAAAACAAATATTCTTATTCATTATTGCAATTACAAAGAATTTATTATGAATATAATTAAAACAATATCTCATAAATGTCACATTTCATTGAAAATTTGTTTGTTCTTGCAAACGATACTCTGATATTTCGAATCGAAATCAGTTATGGGACATTTTACAACAGGAATGGAACTCTATATCACTTGAAGTGATTAATGGTTTGTTCGATCGAATGCCACGCATATGTAAGGCTATAATAAAAGCAAAAGGTGGATGGTTCGAGGAATCTAAGATTTAAATGTTAATTTATTTAATTACAAAATACGAATAAGAATATGTTAAATATTTGACCTGTTGTAAATAAAATAGTTTAGTAAAAATGCAAATTTTTTATACTATTGATATTATTTTTTTAGAATTATTTATGTAATTATTGTTATAACTTTTTATTTTAATTTAATGTAAAGTAAAAATATCACAACAAAACTAATACATATAAGCAATAAATATAAACAATAAATATAAACAATAATAGTTACAATAATGAATAAGAGTATTTGTTTTATAATAAATATTAATTATTTGAAAATATAGAAAACATTAAAATTAAAAAGTTCTTTGGTAGAAGATGTATAGACCAAAAGACCGCATATGTGGAATGCTCAAAAATCGAGAAAAGTACACATGTTTTTCAAAATTCTATAACTTCGTCAAAACAAATCGAAACGATTTGAAATTTTGAGGGCTTACACAGAACGGTTCAAATAACTATTTTCCATTAACAGAAAGTACAAAAAATTTTTTTTGCAAGTTTGGCAAGTGTTCAAACTTAGCAACTTTTTTCACCATAGAAACAACCCATGATGAAAAGCTGGATTCAGATCGCAAAAAACAAAGTATTGCAATTTGATCATATGTAACTAAATGTAGAGGATTCACTTTAGAACATATCAAATTTGCATGCAATTTGACTGATTTTTCGCAGTTCTATAAACATTTGAATTTAGACCATTTTTTCGTAGATTTCAAAATTTTCGCAAACTCTTGACCGGTAGTGTAGGTTACTATCGTTACTGGATTGCCGATACGGGACGACTTAAACGGTAACAGTTTAGCCGGCCAAATTCATCCCAAGTTAAGCCTTAGCTAGTCATTCATTATAGTGGTCATGTTCTATTTTTAAATAATTATTTTAATATTTCAAAATTGCTTTCATTTAAAAAATGACAGGGTTTTAGGTAATTCTTTTTATGAAGCTTCTGAATACTTACATTCTTAAAAGAGATTATAATAAGAAATGGATTTTGAACTACTTTTGTTATTGTTCTTGCCAAGAACAATAAATTTTCTCCACCACTGGAATAAAGTGACAAAGGAAAAGGTTTTTTGGGTTGAATTGAATAAATATATCTTCCTTTTTTTGGATTGAACGAATATATATTTTTTTCTTCTTCTTTGTATTGAACAAATGTATGTTTCTTTGGATTGGACAAATGTATCTTTTTTGGGATTGGACAAATGTATCTTTCTTTGGATTGGACAAATGTATCTTAGGATGGATTTAATATATTATTTTGCTCTTTAAATTGAAAAAATATTTATTTTTTTTCTGGTTTGTACAAATAGTTATTTATTTATTTTCACGTTTTGTTTTACTTTTATACTTTACTTTATACTTCAAATTTTATTTTATGCGTCAAACTTTACTTTATACCTTAGATTTGTAATTTTAGAGCTCCTGCTTACCAAAACTAAAAATTAAAATTAAAAAAAAACTATTTTCAAAAAAAAGGAAAAGAAAAGAAAATGAGTTTAATTTTGTCGAATTAGTCAATAAACGATTAAATACCTTAATAATTAGGAACATTTTCAGCAGATTGCGGTTTAATTTCCTATTTCATTTATTCGTGCTTTGTATAATAAATATATAGATATCTTTTAGCTAGTATAATAAGAGCAAATGAGTTTTATAAATATTATATACATTATTCCTACACAATCTTTAATTGCTAATAACATAGTATTGTACAACCTATGCATTAGTTATCTGAAACCCTAAAACCTAAATGATTAACGCAATATATAACCATATTTATTGCCTAACAATAGCAGCAATGTTAGTTTAAACATAACAATTTACGATTCTAATGATTATGACTAATTTTAGAGGGAAGTTGTATTAAAACTAATATCTGAATTGTAAAGTAAATACGCATTTTGCGTTTATGAATAACCATTGGATATAGTAAATAATATTTGAAATTTAGATAACAACAGTTGAGTATTATTTAAATTTCAAAACTTGCATTCGCTTAAACTAATTGAGTTATCCTTCCGGATGAGAATGAAATTTATAAAATTTGACAGGAATTATGGAATTGCGTGCTCTGTTTGTTTAGATACTGTTGCGAAGTATGCGTGTTTCATATTAATTTAGTATGGGAAATGCAAAAATTATAATTCAGTATACAAATTTACATTCTACTCGTAAGTTTCGTATAAACCGCACACATGGATGTATTTATTTGTAGCTTTGAAAAGATAAGTCATAGCAGCTTTATTTGAGTAAAAAATTATCTTAATAAGTTAAGTAAATTAGTATATTAAAAAATAGTTTGTTGGTTTCTTATTTTGTTTGTTATTTACATTAAAAGCTAGTTAGTTGACAATTGATAAGTTATTTATAATGCATGATTATTAAGTTTATTACTATTTGCTACGATTTAGTATAGGCTTTATAATGCATGTACAGTTCTTACTGGTCTTGCTTCAGAAAGGCTCTGGGTTTGAATCCCGGAAAATCTTTGGATGTTTTTTCATTCTCTTTACTATCTGTCCTTACTGTGGGAGCGATGTTGGCCCACCTAATATAGCGCCTCTGAAAAAGTGGCCAACAACACTGTCCTAATACGCTTGAATTGGCGATGTCAACCTAGGTAGGCATTGAAGTAAAAAACACTTCTTACTGATCTTATCATGTAAATATAGCACCTTTCAGAATAGAATTTAATTATACTCTGTTGCAAGTTAAGAAAAAAACATTATGCCTATGGAAAGAGCCAGTTTGTATCTCAGTACACGCCAAATGGTTAAGTTTCCAGAGCTAACGAATATCAACATCGCCAACTCTTGAAAGCTGCAGAGCCGTTTTTTGCTGGATTCCTTAAATAGTGTGGAATGAGTAAAACAAAATTTAGTGAATAATCAACTAACAAATAATAGGAATTATGAAAAATGATGTCTAAAAACAGTAACAGATATACGCCATTCTGTTCGCATTTAAAGAAACTGACGAGAGGATAATAAATATCGTTTTTTGCAGACGATTTTCTTTTGCAGTGAAACAAAAGTAAAAATTTGTTTATCTCACGTTTAATTTATTAAGCGCATGTCAACATAAGACGCGCCATATTTAGTGGTCTAATCAAATCCAATGCTTTTGCAACATCATATAGTTATTTCCTTTTCAAGAATTTATTTATCTTCTTATTTATCGAAATATTTCGCCAATTTTAGGATTAGAGTAAGACTAGGAAATTATAACCTTTTTTATATATATTTCCATCAAATATATCACACAAGATAGCACAAATTAAATTTCTGTCTGACGTGTTTATCTCTTAAAAACTTTTATACTGTTTTGAAAGCATAGTTGTAAAATTTGATAACAAAATAAAATGGAACTATATGCTGTCCCGAGATGATTTCTTAAATGCTATTCCGCAACGGTCTTTTCTAAACTTGCAACGTAGTATAAAGGTGAGTTTCCTGTAGTATTTAATTTAACTTCGAACATTTTTTAAATGATAATGTAAATTGGAAGGATTTTTCTGTAAGTTATATGAAAATGAAAAAATTGAGGGTGAGAAATGGGGATTTAGAATGGAGGATGGATACATTGGGATAATTTTAGAAAAAGTCCCTTCATTTAAATACAATAAATTCAAAATAGTTGCATCAGAACAGTAAACAGTTACAGGGTTTTTTATGTTGACAATACTGGAAGGGAAACAAACATAATAACGTTGTTAGAAATAAATTTTAAAATGAAATATAATATTTTTTTAGTTTTAACTTAAAATAAGATTTATTTCGTTATTTTTTTTTTAAATCGTGGTTATAACATCTGCAAGATGTGTGCCTGCCTATCAGACAGTGTAGTGGTTTGAGTCCTGGACAAGTCATGGATGTTCTTTCATTCTTTGTACTGTTTATCCGTATTGTGGGAGCAGCATTGGCCCTCCTAATATGGTGCCTCTGAAACAGTGGCTAAGAAATCTGCCCGATTGGTTATCAAGTGTCAATCGGGGGGACATTAGACAATCTGCTCCCTAAGATTTTCGGTGAATGGAAGCTTAAAAATACTGGTTAACAAAATACATTTATTTTTAAGAATTTTGAGAAACAATGTGAAAAAATTCAAATAATGGCAAAAAACAATGGCAAAAACATACAAATAATGCCAAATAATGGCAAAAAGACACAAATAATATAAAATAATGGTAAAAACATACTATAATTTTTCACACTATAAACAAGACTATAAGACATACTACAAACAATAACTTTTATCAGTGTTGTGAGAGCCACGTTGCCTCTCGATGATGTGATCCTGGTTTGGATCCTAGCTTTGGCTAGTTGATGAGTATTCTGCTTCCCGCTCGCATTGACCACAGTGCTGACATTATCTCTAGTAATATACTGATCAAATGTTAGTCCTCTTTTCTTTTGGCTAACTGTGGAAGTTTTAACTGGTTTTCCGCTCCATGTAAAGCAAATTGCTGTTAGAACAAAAGTCTTTCCCTAACGCTAGTTTGTCCCAATGTTTGATGCAATCCCTTGTTTTCTGGAATGGATATAAAATTACAAGGCCAAAGAATTGAACTTTAATTATTACTCAATTATCGTAGAATTATAATTGAACCGGATATTCAACGGCGTTTATTAAATAAATATAAAATCTTCGTGAATGACATGCCAGTACTAATTCTCGATTACTTTAATATCAATCGGTGATGTAGAAACAAAATCAGTCACAACCGTTTGATATCGTTGGTCACCATATTTGTTAAGTGTTGAACTGAACATTGCGGTTTCTGTTTTGTATATCAACTAACACTGAACTCGTTTCTGAAACCGTTTACATAGTTTTTAAGAGCTTTATATCCGTTGCTTCTTTTTAATTTGTGAATTTTAAAAAGCATGCTATTAAAAGGCCCTTACCAGACTAATCAGTTTCTACTAGACTAGTTTGTTCCGCTTCGTTACACATGTATAGTCCAAAATTTTAAAACAAGTCACTCTTGAGGTACACATACTACTAGGTTCCTTTGAATGAATGCATTTTAAAATTAAGTGCAAACAAAGAAAATTATTTAATTCGCTTCAAGAGTATTCCCGACATAAATATAATAGCCGAAATAAGCAAGAAAGGAAAAAAAGGGAATCTAACACAAGGGGTATAAACTTAGTAAAGAGATGTGTACTTTCATGCCTAAACAATTGGGACAATATTCTCCCAGTGGTGGCTTCTCAACTCCCCTATTTTGAGGGCTAGAAATCCAAATAAGAAAAAAGTGTATGATTACACATTGATAGTATGTTTTTTGTCTCATTTCGTAACTTAAGATATAACTTAAGACACATCATACATCTGGACAAAACACTCTATGCATTTTTAAAGCAATTTTTCCAATTTTTTCCTTTCTTTCAATTTTCTTTCGCACAAACCAAGTCGATTCAGCTTCTTACGATCTAAGATCCATTTCACCAATTGATACTCTTCCTGCCTATACATGACAGCAGTTTTACCTAGTTAGTAACCATTCACTGAATTTTTAAATTCACCTAACGGAAAGTGGTTGGGTCTTCAAAAATCATGGCAAAAAACGCTTGAACGCTTTAAAAAAATAAAAATTAATTCTTATAAAATTATGTGACATTAGACTGAATTATGTGAAATTAGATTGAGAAAAAATTGCTAGTAAAAAAAAAAAAATTATTGGCGAAAAAATTGGATGCCGAATGGTTTCATTCTTGTGAAAGTAAGTAACGGAATGGCGTTGTGATGAAACTTTCGTTTCTTTTTTTTATTTCATCTCTGCAACTACAATTGGGGTACGTATTGTACATTTGTGACATCTACATTTATTATTAGACTTTTATTCATTAATCAAAAATGATTCTTAACGATATTAAGCAAGTAAGCAAAGCATTGAAAAATTTTAAGAAAGACAAAATAAGACTTCTACATAAATTTATTTTCGATGTAGAAGGCGATNATTATGAAGAATAAAATTATGAAGAATAACGGACAAAGAGTACGACAGAACTAATCAGGCACATTCTTTTCCCATCAGTCAGAGGTATTAGTCAAAATAAACAGAATACAAATAAAAAAAATAATAGAATATTAACTGTATATAATAAACAGGACAAATCATTAAGTCAAATGTGCAAAAGTGATAAGATGATACGCGATTTTTTAATACAAAAGTTTATAAGAGGTTCTTTTGACTGATTATGGTACGACTGATTATGGTTGACTGATTATGATTTCCTTTAACACGAGTTAAAAGAAAAATATGATGAATTAAAGACATTTATGAAAAGCTGCATGGTTGGCTAATCGGAATTTTCTAGCTTTAAAAATGTTAACATAAAATAATATATTACCAAACATTATTTAAACATTGTAATGGGATTTCTTTTTATTTCTGCCCAAAAAAGAGTAATAACACTCAGATTTCCAAAATAAAAAAATTATGAATAGTGATGCACGCGCCATCTGATTTTTGGCAGCTTGTGATCACTGTTTATATATATTTTTCAATGTTTTAAGTATTTTAATTCAGAAGTATTGATATTTTAACAGAAAATTACACACATTCTTTTAACATAGTATTTTTTTAGGCACTCTGAAACGGATCTCGCAATGCATAAATAATAATAATTAAAATGTCCTCAAAATATACTCCAGACAGTTTTTAATAATCAGACGCTGTTCAAACTGCAAAATTTAAAAACTTAACAAAATTATATAATGTTACTTTTCAATCAGAACTTTTCTTTTAACAACTAACACTGGTTTGGCACTGAACTTTTGTTCTTCACCTTAGGGGATGCTGGAAGTGTTGCTCATTTTATTGTGACCAGTTGGGCACCTGTGATTCAAAGTCGCAGAGACGAGCAACATTAACCCCGCCACACTGCCACAGATACCCATTCATAGGGTGGACCACACTCACACAACAGAGGACAACACACAGAGATATATCCGTGCCCTGAGCGAGATTCGAACCCGCAACCATCAGCTCCTCTGCAGTCAGGCCAGCTTACCACTCGGCTACATGTTCGGAACATTTAAAATACGAATTCAAAACTTTTATTGTACGATAAGCATCTGTAGGTCAGTGTTAACAATTAAACTTACTTCTCCTTTATTACTTCGTATTGTGTAATACATCACAAATTCCTAAATTTAAATGTCTTTTGTTCATAACTTTTTAACACACTAAGAGACTTGTCCTCCCACCTGTTCACTCTACTCACCAACCTGAAAAATGGCCTTTTCAATGGTCAAAAGGACCTAAAAAATGTCAAATAATTTTTTTTTATAAAATATATAATTATCATAATTTTATGAAAGAACAAATTTTTAATATGCTTATTGTAACAAAATTAAAGATTACTTATATTTTAAAATAAAATAATTAAATTCATCCCAAGTTAAGCCCTACCTAGTCATTCATTATAGTGGTCATGTCCCATTCTTAAATAATTATTTTAATATTTCAAAATTGTTTTCATTTAAAAAAATGATAGGGTTTTAGGTAATTCTTTTTATGAAGGTAATTCTTTTTATACTTACATTCTTAAAATAAATTATTATAAGAAATGGATTTTGGACTTTTTTGTCATTGTTCTTGGCAAGAATAATAAATTTTCTCCACCACTGGAATAGAGCGACAAAGGAAAAAGTTTTTGGGGTTGAATTGAATAAATATAATCTTCCTTTTTTTGGATTGAACAAATATATCTTTTTTTCTTCTTCTTTGTATTGAACAATTGTATCTTTCTTTGGATTGAACAAATGTATCTTCCTTCGGATTGGACAAATGTATCTTTCTTCCTTTGGATGGAATAAATATATTATTTTGCTCTTTGAAAAAAACATTTTTCTTTCTCTTTCTGGTTTGTACAAATAGTTATTTATTTATTTTTACGTTTTACTTTACTTTTAAACTCTACTTTATGCTTGAAATTTTACTTTATACTTCAAACTTTACTTTATACCTTAGATTTATAATTTTAGAGCCCCTGCTTACCAAAATTAAAATTAAAATTTTAAATAAAACTCTTTTCAAAAAAAAAGAAGGAAAAAAGGAAAATGTGTCGAATTTAGTCGAATTAGTCAGTAAACGATTAAATACCTTAACAAATAAGAACATTTTTAGCAGACTGAGGTTTAATTTAATATTTCTTTATTTGTGCTTTGTACAATAAATATATAGACATCTTTTAGCTAATATAATACGAGCAATTGTGTTTTATAAATATTATATACATTATTCCTACACAATCTTTAATTGCTAATAACATAGCAATGTACAACCTATGCATTAGCTATCTAAAACCCTAAAAACTAAATGATTTACACAATATATAACCATATTTATTGCCAAACGATGGCAGCAATGTCAGTTTAAACATAACAATTTATGATTCTAATGATTGACTAATTTTGGAGGGAAGTTATATTAAAACTAATATCTGAATTGTAAAGTAAACACGCCTTTTGCATTTATGAATAACCATTGGATATGGTAAATAATATTTTGAAATTTAGATAACAACAGTTGAGCATTAAGCGAATGCAAGTTTTGAAATTCAAATAAACTAATTGAGTTATCCTTCCGAATGAGAGTGAAATTTATAAAATTTGACAGGAACTACGGAATTGCGTGCTTTGTTTGTTTAGATACTGTTGTGAAGTATGCGTGTTTCATATTAATTTAGTATGAGAAATGCAAAAATTATAATTCAGTATACAAATTTACATTTTACTCATAAGTTTCGTATAAACCGCACTCATGGGTGTATTTATTTTCAGTTTTGAAAAGATAAGTTATAGCAGCTTTATTTGAGTAAAAAATTATCTTAATAAGTTAATTAGTGTATTAAAAATTAGTTTGTTGGTTTCTTATTTTGTTTGTTATTTACTTTAAAAGCTAGTTAGTTAACGATTGATAAGTTATTTATAATGTATGATTATTAAGTTTATTACTATTTGCTACGATTTAGTATAGGTTTTATAATGCATGTACATTTCTTACTAGTCTTACCTCAGAAAGGTTCTGGGTTTGAGTCCCGGAAAAGTCATGGATGTTTTTTCATTCTTTGTACTATCTGTCCTTACTGTGGGAGCAATGTTGGCCCACCCAATATGGTGCCACTGAAAGAGTGGCCAGCAACACTGTCCTAATACGTTTGAATTGACGATGTCAACCTAGGTAGGCATTGAAATAAAAAACAGTTCTTACTGATCTTATCATGTAAAAATAGCACCTTTCAGAATCGAATTTAATTTTACTCTGTTGTAAGTTAAGAAAAAAAAATTATGCCTGTGGAAAGAGCCTGTTTGTATCTAAGTACACGCCAAATGGTTAAGTTTCCAGAGCTAACGAATATCAACATCGCCGACTCTTGAAAGGACGCTGCACAGCCGTTTTTTGCTTGATTCCTTAAATAGTGTGGAATGAGTAAAACAAAATTTAGTGAATAATCAACTGACAAGTAATTATGAAAAATGATGTCTAGAAATTGTAACAGATATACGCCTTTCTGCTCGCATTTAAAGAAACTGCCGAGAGGATAATAAATATCGTTTCTTGCAGACGATTTTCTTCTACGGTGAAACAAAAGTAAAAATTCTTTACTTCATATTTCATTTATTAAGCGCATGTCAGCATAAGACGCGCCATATTTAGTGGTCTAATCAAATCCAATGCTCTTGCAACATTATACAGTTATTTCCTTTTCAAGAACTTATTTATCTTCTTATTTATCGAAATATGCCACCTTTTTTATATATATTTTTATCATATATATCGTACAAGATAGCACAAATTAAATTTCTGTCCGACGTGTTTATCTCTTGAAAACTTTCATGCTGTTTAGCAATCATATTTGTATGATTTGATAACAAAATAAAAAGGAACTATTTGCAGTCCCGGATGATTTCTTAAATACTATTCCGCAACGGCCTTTTCTTAACTTGCAACGGAGCATGAAGGTGAGCTTCCTGTAGTATTTAATTTAACTTTGAACATTTTTTAAACGATAATGTAAATTGAAATGATTGTTCTGTAAGTTATGAAAATGAAAAAATTGAGAGGGAGAAATAAGGATTTAAAATGGAGGATACATTGGAATAATTTTAGAAAAAGCCACTTTATTTAAATACAATGAACTAAAAACAGTTGCATCAGAACAGTAAAAAATTACAAGGTTTCTTATTTTGACAATACTGGAAAGAAAACAAACATAATAACATTGTTAAAAATAAATTTAAATACGAAAAATAATATTTTTTTAGCTTTAGCTTAAAGTAAGATTTATTCAGTTATTATTATTTTTTTAAAAAAATCATTGTTATAAACATCTGCAAGATGTGTGCCTGCCTATCAGACTGTGTAGCGGTTTGAATCCTGGACAAGTCATGGATGTTATTTCATTCTTTGTAATATTTGTCCCTTTTGTGGGAGTAACATTTGCACTCCTAATATGGTGCCCCTGAAACAGTGGGTAAGAAATATGCCCGACTGGGTGTCAAGTGTCAATCGGGTGGACATTGGACAATCTGCGCCCTAAGATTTTCGGTGAATGGAAGCTTAAAAAAACTGGTTAGCAAAATACATTTATTTTTAAGAATTTTGAGAAACAATGCGAAAAAATTTAAATAATGGCAAAAAACGATGGGAAAAACATACAAATAATGCCAAATAATGGCAAAAACACACAAATAATATCAAATAATGGCAAAAACATAATATAATTTTTCACACAGTGAAGAAGACTATAAGACATAATACCAACAATAACATTTATCAGTGTTGTGAGAGTCACGTTGCCTCTCGATGAGGTGATCCTGGTTTGAATCCTAGCTTTGGCTAGTTGATGCGTATTCTGCTTCCAGCTCACATTGACTAAAGTGCTGACATATATCTCAAGTAATATACTGATCAAATGTTAGTCTTCTTTTCTTTTGGTTAACCGTGGAAGTTTTAACTGTTTTTCCTCTCCATGTAAAGCAAATTGTGGTTAGAACAAAAGTCTGCTCCTAACGCTAGTATATCCCAATGTTTGATGCAATAGCTCCGTTGTTTTCTGGATTAGATATAAAATTACAAGGCCAAAGAATTGAACTTTAATTATTACTCAATTATCGTATAGTTATAATTGAGCCGGATATTCAACGGCGTTTATTAAATAAATATAAAATCTTCGTGAATGATACGCTAGTGCTAATTCTCGATTACTTTAATATCAATCGGTGATGTAGAAACAAAATCAGTCACAACCGTTTGATATCGTTGGTCACCATATTTGTTAAGTGTTGAACTGAACATTGCGGTTTCTGTTTTGTATATATGAACTAACACTGCATGCGTTTCTGAAGCCGTTTACATAGTTTGTAAGAGCTTTATATCCGTTGCTTCCTTTTAATTTGCAAATTTTAAAAAGCATGCTATTAAAAGGCCCGTTACCAGACTAATCTGTTTCAACTAGACTAGTTTGTTCCGTTTTTTTACGCATGTATAGTCCAAAATTTTAAAACAAGTCACTCTTGAGGTACACATACTACAAGGTTCCTTTGAATGAATGCATTTTAAAATTATGTGCAAACAAAGAAAAATATTTAATTCGCTTCAAAAGCATTCCCGACATAAATATAATAACCGAAATAAGCAAGAAAGGAAAAAAAGGGAATCTAACATCAAGGGGTATAAACTTAGTAAAGAGATGTATACTTTCATGCCTAAACAATTGGGACCATATTCCTCAAGTTGTGACTTCCCAATAAATTTTGAGGGCTTAAATTTTGAGGGCTAGAAATCTAAATAAGAAAAAAAAATGCATTTTTTACATTGATAGCATGTTTTTTGTCTAATTTCGTAAACTAAAATATCGTCTGTATTACTTATTTAGCACGTTTTAGATTAGGCTCTCGAACCATAAAGATTGAGACTTAGTGCGTGAAAATCCAAATTCCATTCCAAACTTAATCATGATATTATTTTTCACATTATACATCTGGACAAAACACTCTATGCGTTTCTGAAGCAATTTTTCCAGTGTTTACCCTTCCTTCAATTTTCGTTAGCGCAAACCAAGTCGTTTCAGCTTCTTACGATCTAAGAGCCATTTCACCAATGGATACTCTCCATGCCTATACATGACTGCAGTTTTACCTAGTTAGTGACCATTCACCGATTTTTTAAACTCACCTAACGGAAAGTGGTTGGGTCTTCAGAAATCATGGCAAAAAATGCTTAAACCTTTAAAGAAAATAAAAATAAATTCTTATAAAATTATGTGATAAGCGTAATTCTCACAGATCCGGTGGTTTCAACTAAACTTTTTCGGGGCTGATGATAGCGCAAGTTCCAGATAGTGCTTTGATTTTCTTTTCCGATATGATCGAGGATGATGTGGCTTGTCAAAAATATAGTAATGCGATTTTAATTCAGTAAAAATTTTCGAAAAATTATGTCAATCATTTATTTTTCTTGAATTTGAGGTTAATATTTGCAACGTATTCATTATAAAAAGCATGTGTTATTTTTCCAGCCTCAACAGTTTCCTTGGCATAACATTTTAGAAACAGTCGGCCTAATTTAATATAGAAGTCACACTGAGGAAGCCACACATACACCACTGAGGTGACCAAATTCACGAGATATAGCAATATGCAAAGACACAGATTGTAGTAGTATCGCGTACAATTATATAATATTGCCAATCAAACTCATAGGTTTTGCAGAAATAATTCTAACAATTATGAGTTTTTAAGAGATACCGATAAAAATAAAAACAATTTAATTAATAGTCATTTTCCTTGTTCATTTCTTAAATTTTATTTTTAAAATATTTTAAAAAAACTTGACATTTATTTCATTTTTCTGCTTTTAGAATGACCTCTTATTTATTTTTTAAGGTAGAAACTAACTATGATAAGTTATTCCTAAAGCCACTGGACGAAATAGTTTGGATGTATGACCTTTTATACTGGAATAGTTAAATACGCTTTGAAGTAAAGTTCAAAATTTATTGTAGCCATATATATATATATATATATATATATATATATGTACATATATGAGCAATTCTACAAGTAAACGCCAATTAGGCGGCCAAAAAAAAAAAATCAAAAAAAATTTGGGGGGCACACTATTTCTACATGAATTTTCTTCTTTTTTACACCCTAAAAAGGCAAGAAAAAATCGTGAACATGAAATTTTTTCTTTGTGACATACTTTAAATGTGACATACTCTTTCTGACATACTCAGCCATTTATTCAGATAAAACGAATTTTGCATAAATATAATATTATTATACTCTCTAAAATGTATTTATATAGATTTCATACTATAAGATTATATTTTAGTATAAAAA
>NC_092204.1:81646343-81648920 GCF_043381705.1 Parasteatoda tepidariorum | reverse complement strand
TTTTTTTGAAGGATGATCCGCTGACCAACTACCGTCCGGGATGGAAATCCCCCACAGTCCGTTTGAACTCCTGTTTTCCAGTCATCACTAATTCCACATCCTTGGCATGAGCCATTCCTAAAATGATGTAGTGCCTCAACCTAATGATTTGTCTAGTTTGTTTTTTTCTCCAATAAAACAATAGTGCTTTTTTCCAAAAAAGAACTGGACTGAGTCCTTTTTCACTAGCCAAAAACTTTTTGTTTGTCTCACCCTAAACTCATCTCCGATCCAGGACTGGATATCTTTTTATGGATAAAAAAAAAAGGTATGTTTTTTGAATATACTTGTTATCCTCTAGAACTGTTTTTGAAGAAGAATTCCTATTTTTCTGGGTTCGCCAAACTTCGTAAAATGTACAACTAACTATGTTTCACCCGGCCATTAATTTTTTTAGTTTTTTTTCTCTTTCTAAATTGTTATTTTTTTGCAACTTTTTCATTCTTTCTATACCCAACCTTAATAGGGCAATATCTGATATAAATATGACCACAATGTTCGAGAATTAATTGAACGTGAAATGGTAGTCGGAGCAAGACACATGAGACTCTGTCAGAAATTGTGAGAGAATTCAGCATTTCTAGATCTGAAGTGTCAAGAGTGTACCGAAAATATTTGGCATAATCACCCACCATGGACAATTTAGAGGCCGTCGATTTGCACTTACTTACAGACGCCACCAACATGTGTGTTAACAGATAAGTAACATTGCATGAAATAATCACAAACATTAATGTTGGGAGGGAACTGAAGGTGTCTGTTGGGACAGTGCGGCGAAATATGGCTTTAATGGGATATAGCAGCAGAAGATCGAATCGAGTGCTTTTATAATAAAATGGTATCCAGTCCAACGCCTCTCCTGGGCTCGTGACTTTAATGATTGGACCCAAAACAACTGGAAAACTGTAACTTTGTCAGATGAGACAGGATGTCAGTTGGTCAGAGCTGATGGGAGAGTTCGAATTTGTAGCAGGCCCCATAAAATTATGGACCCAAGTTGTCAACAAAGGCACTGATGAGTCTGACGCTGGCTCCTAAATGGTATGGACTGCTTTTCATGGCTTAGACTGGATCCTATGGTCCACTTGCATTGATCATTGACTGTAAATGGTTGTGTTTCACTATTTAAAGACCTCTTGCAACCATTCATGTACCCAAACAATGAAGACATGTGCATGGATGAAAATGTACCATATTAGCTGACCTTAATTGTTCGTGATGGGTTGAAAGAACATTCTGGAAAATTCCAACTATTTATTTGGCAGTCTAGATTGCCCGACATGAATCCTATTAAACATTAATGTTACATAATATAGAGTTCAGTTCGTGCAAAAAATCTTACACCCACAACACTTTCGCAATTATGGACATCTATTTGGGCTGCATGGCTGAATGTATCTGCTAGAGATTTCCAACTATTTGAGCCCATGATTTGCTGTATTTCGTAGAGTTAGAGGAGGTTTGACACGATATTAAGGGGTATCCCATGTTTTAATCAGCTAAGTCTATATTTTTTTAATAATAAAAAGTTTATTAGTTAATGAAAAAATTTCGAAATAAATAAATAATTTTTACTATTATGAAGACATTTAGTTTTTTTATTATTATTCACTTGATCAATAAGAAAAAATAAATTTCATTAGATTTCTTTTAAAACACTCTTTAAAAAAAAATTATAAAAAAAATAAAGAATTGTTGATTTTATGTTTCTATTTTCTAATGGAAATAAAAAAGATGCATTAAAATATTTCGATTGCGAAAAGAAATCACTTGAAAATCAATTTAGATCATCCTACGATAAAGCAAGCGAGAAAGCATTTTCAGATGGTAAATTGAGGTGACAAACTAACAAAAAATACTCATTCAATCACCATAAAAATTCTTGACCTAGGAAAATTCCAAAAAAAGAAGACAAAATTGTTCATTCTTGTTTTTTTTTGTCAAAGCTCGAGCGCAACCATTAAAGTTTACGATGTTCGCCAAAATATTACTTTTTCTTTCTCTCTCTCTCTCTCTCTCTCTCTGTATATATATATATACATCTTATTTATTGTAAATGTGTGCGTATGTGGTATATGAGTGGAAGAGGCATGGAGCGCTGTGAACGATGACGGAATGTGAAAGTAACAACACACCAAATAATATTTTTTTTTATTTATTGCAACTTTTTCTTATAAATTATATATACAACGAATTCTGAAAATATTAGTCAACAATATTAATCTCTTAGTGCAATGGAGTGTACAATATTTTTTGTCATTCCATCTTTAGCTAACACAAATAAACTGGATGGTTTGTCCACTCGAGAGCATGCCACGTATCTGTGCGAAAAACATGGTGTGTTCAAATCTAAGACGCAAACAGACATTGTTTGGCCTTATCATTGCGAATGCCAATCTAATGTGGAACTGAATGCGTTTAAATTGAATTGGCACATCTGTGGGGGCATAATAGGGATTGGCACATAATAGGGATTCGTGGAAGTAATATACTTTCATCCCGGAATTTGTCATTTAAAATAATGACTTCGATGACGTT
>NC_092204.1:81631006-81644260 GCF_043381705.1 Parasteatoda tepidariorum | reverse complement strand
GCTTCGGCGCGCAAGAGCACGTAGTGAGCATCATATGGCTAATCCATGTTATATAAAACGCTAATACGTTTTAATTGATAGGCTTCGGCGCGCAAGAGCACGTAGTGAGCATCATATGGCTAATCCATGTTATATAAAACGCTAATACGTTTTAATTGATAGGCTTCGGCGCGCAAGAGCACGTAATGAGCATCATATGGCTAATCCATGTTATATAAAACGCTAATACGTTTTAATTGATAGGCTTCGGCGCGCAAGAGCACGCAGTGAGCATCATATAGCAAATCTATATTATATAAAACGCTTATACATAAGTAGCTAAAAAAGTGATGCAATTTGTTTTGCACGTTGGCAGCAAATAACTGAAATATCGAATGAATGTGCAGAAATAAAAATAAAGCATCTAAAAGTACGTAAACAAAATAAAATGTACTAAAGAAAAAAACATTAATATCGAATTATTTCCATTTAAACATGGCTTTACAATCACTATAGATGAAGCTTTAAGCCATGCCTTTCATAACCGATATCTTTTAATCCATTATTTAATTCAGTTTAATTCCATCTGTATCTTCAAACTGATTTTAAATTTACAATTGCGTCTGTACAGTGCTCAAAATTTTTGATGCATTTCCGACTAGCTAGATCCCTCAATGATGCTTGATGAAGAATAACAATTAGAGACTTTTACGTTTATCGACCTTTACAGGTAGAACTTATTGCAAAAATATTTTTTTTTAAAAGCCAACTTCGGCTATTGATCGACTGTTAGGAGAAAAATATTCTGCACACTTAACATACTAGGATGGTAAAGACATTTCTGATTAAATAAGAAAACAATAATTTTGGTAATTAAACCGAAATATACGACATTTAAATCTTTTATTTGGTAGTTTTAGCATTTGGCATGATAACTGTTTACCGGAAATTGTGATATCAAAAATTATAATTTTTATTACCATATATTAAGTAAAAAATACAAACTAAAAAGTAAACTTTACAAAGTAAATGGATTTTATATCATGCTCTAAAGTATCACGATAAAATTATCCAGTTGCTCTTCAGAACTTTAATTTATTTCAACCTTTTGATGTCTATGCCTCTTACCAAATAGATTGGTAATAATCTGCTTAAAATTCTATGATTTATTTAAAGTGGCGGCTTATCGAAATGTCAAATAAGAGTTATATGGTAGTTAATTATTTCATTTTTTAATACATTTCTCAATTGGGTAATATAGATTTTAATACATTTCTCATGGGCTAAAAGGACATGAATGATGACGTCCAATATTAAAAGGTTTCAAAGATCCTAAACTGAAATATATCAAGTTATTGTGTCTATTATATCCCTCTTATATGAGGGTAATATGATATCTTTGCTTATTCACATATGTAAGTGGGTTTCTGTGTAAGCATAAAGAATCGCTTAAAAACTCTTTTTAATTAGAGAAACAAAGAGTTAAAATTCGAGAAAGACAGCAAAAAATATACATCTGGTGATATAGCGGGATTCGATCTCACTACATCTACGTTTCTGCGTGGTAAGTGGAGCAGAAATACCGCCCGGAGAAGAAGCCACATAGATAGTTTACTGCAAGTTAAACAATCATACCTTATTTGGATCACCGTTGATTAAAGGTCCTACCACGAAACGCTCTGACGAGTAGATATAGCGAGTTCAATATCTTTGTGCTGTCTTTCTAATTTTTGTGTAATCTATTTTTCAGTTTAGAAGAAGACAAGTCATTCTCTGCATTATGCATATAAGCCTGTCCATGTATCTCAACACAATTAGTTTATTTATAGTTAAACATTCTGGATAATGGCGGGATTCGAATTCGCTTCCTTCAATATGAATATCGCTTGGTGAAGAGACTGCTTGACCAAGACTGTTTGGCCTTGGTAAAACGAATAATTATAATGAAAAGAAACATTATATCAAGTATTTATATATTTATAGTCACATATACAGTCTTGTGTAATTAAACAAAGTACGATTTCTTTAAGTCAATAACGATAAATCCTTGTTGAATAACAGATAGCACAATTTTAGAAAGGACATTACAAAGATGCATCTGTTGAAGTGTGTATATAATGGGTTTAATTCCGGTCGTATCATTAGATGAATCTCTATAATGTTCTTCGCTATATTGAGCTATCTGTTTTTCGATTTGTCAAGAGCTTAAAAGCAATCTTTTCAAGGAGTTTACAAGTCCATTTAACAATAGATAAATAACTCTAAATAAATAAAAAAAAATTGCTAGTTGCATCTAGGATTGTGGTTGATTCGAGCCTGCTACCTTCATGCTTCCATTTTACGATGATGGGATAGCATAATGAATGACAATCAAACGATTTATTTAGTTCAGCCTTATACAGATATTTGTATATTTATTTAAAAATAAGTATTTTTTAAATTGTAATATTCAGTAGATTTCAGAGTATAATTAACACAGAAACGATTACTGCGAACTCACCAAAAAAAAAGTTAACAAGTGTGTACGAAACAAAATAGAGATTATTAACCTGATCGTTCTGCGTTAACTCAAATTTTTCTAGTACTGTGAAAATCACCAACGCTTCATGTTAAAATTACTAAAAATTTCGGTAAAATTACCAAACATTTCCTCGTTTGCAATCAAACATGTTTATAAAACCATGTTTTATTGTTAATTTTCCCAAAGAGTCATTACAAAAGCACTTAGGAAAAATTTGCCGTGCTTTTTGGTGTTCCCATTGAGCCTGCAGCTCGGTAAATTTTACCATATTCTGATAGATTAGACCATAAATTTTTCTCAGTGAAATTAGGGAAAACTAAGTGTCATTCAAAGTTATAATCGATGTTTGACAGTTACTAGTAGAATTTATCGTCAAATAAATTTTTTCTCCGATAAATATTGTGATCATTTATATTAAATAGATTTAATATTCTGATCGCAGCAAATTTATTATGATTCTAATATTCTGACTCCCTTTCGACTAGCTATAGTGTGCACAATTTCTAACTGGAGCACTGCACTGAGTGACAAAAAATATTTCAAACATTTTCTGACGGAAGCAAGCAAAATTTAGTGCTATGTAATAGCCAATAACAATTTATTTTCAATCAAAATTTAACCTATTTCGGCTACTTAAAGAGTTTATCACCAATTGGAAGTTTAACCCCTTTCTTACTTAAATAAACTGAGACAGATACAAAAATAAAAAATATGAAGAATAATAAAACAAAGTAAAAATCTAGGTTTCTTAAATTGTCTAAAAGCAAAATAATATTTTTTGTATTGATTAGGCCTAAAACGAAAAACAAAAGGCGAATCTTATTTGTTATCTGTCAGCACCGAGAAAATTTCATTTCACGTCTTCCTGTATTGCATGCTTTACACTTTTCGTTTTAAAAAAACCCCTAAAAAGTCCGTTGTTTTGGATGCTCCATTTTACGGAAAACCAAAAAGTCCATTGTCCTGTGTTTTTAGATTAAAAATAAACAAAAACAAAAACGTCCATTGTCTTTGTTTTCTTTTAGCAATGAAACAAAAAAGTCGATTGTTTTTCGTCTTAATGAAACTCCGAAAAAATGTCCAATGTCTTGCGTGTGTTTTTTAAATAATGAAGCAAGACAAGCTTATCATGTTGCGTTTTCATTCCGACCAAAAAAATGCAATTATTTCTTCATTTTAAGTTTCATTATTTTTCAACATTAAACCAAACGTTTTTCGCATAAATTGGTGCTAGAAACATAAAGAAACACAAATACAACGAGATACAAATACATAAAACGATATCAAATAATTTTATGACCAATAGCTTAAATTTATATTGCTCTTTTGAATTTGGTGACTAAACTCTAAATGAACACTGTACTGAGTTATAGCGATGAGCATTAAGTTGATCTAGTAACTACCGATATGTTCTGAATAAATTTAATGCATAATTGATATTATAATTTATATAGAGCAGAGAGGCGTAATTAATTTCCTTAACGGTTGTTCAGTTTTAGCTTCGTAGAGTGTAGCTTCATTATTAAGCTTTGTACTAAATAACTGTTGCCTGGAATGAGTACTATCGGAATTAGATGCTCAGATTCAAAATTACAACGATGGATTCAGATTAATTACGTTTTCCTTGTTATGAACATTTAAGCTATCTGCTTCATCTAAGACAAAGTTCCTTTGAGTATTGGGGGACTAATTCATTTAATTTAAAGCCAGTTATTATTGATCAAAAATATTTATCATGCCTTAAGCTGATTATTCGCATATCATTAAAATAACACCAATAGAAATTTGAGAAGAAATAAACACATAGAGCAAATATTATTTGCCCTTGATTAAAATATTCCTTATTGAAGTATGAGAAAAAAATAATGAGTGAATGCATTTTAATAAAATAGCACTACGAAAAGTAAAGGGGAAACTATGTGTAGAAGCAATACTATTCTCAGTTGAAGTCACATATAAAAAGCAATAAAGGGTACTTTTCGTTCAGCCAGGCGCATGAAAAAATTGGTCAAAAAATTAAGAACTCCGCCATTATTTAAAATTTTTTTATTTTATTTTATTCAATTTAAAGCACATAAAAAGGAAATAAGTAAATAAAAAAATATAACAAATGAATAAAATAAAAATAAATAGAATTAAAAAATTAACCAATAATGCGTAAACTAAGAAAAAGGTTTGGTCAAAACTACCAGAATATAGTAAAATTTACCGTACTTCTGACTCTTTGGGAACACCAAAAAGCACGGTAAATTTTACCGAATAGCTTTGGTAATGATTTTGGTAAAATTAATTATGAAGTATGGTCTTACAATATGTGATAAAATTTGGTAAATGTTATAAAATTTGGGTAATTTTATCATGATCATTTATTCGGTAAAATTTACATTTAAGTTTAGTTTTTTTTTCTAAATTTTTGGTAATAAAAACTATAATCTTGAAAACCAGAATTTCGCTACCATATGAACGGAAAAATTATTAAACAGAAATATGGGTATATTTTGGTTGTATTAACTATATATAACTCCTTATTTAACTCTTTATTTAACTCTACATTAACTCTTTATTTAACTTAAACATTTAACGAATTTCTTATCTCTTTAATTTAATTTACAATAATACGGAAAAATAATAGTTGTAAAACAGTTAACAAAATTTAGTCATCAATTTAAATTAGTTTATCTTAAAATGTAGTGTAATAATATAACATAGAGAATTACGTTATAATAACGAAATAAATAAAGAATTCTTAACTATTTATTTATTATTATTATTAAACTATTTATTTAATAAACAATTAAAATTAAAAACCTAATAATAACAGACTAGAATAAGAAAAATAAACACTATAGTTGAAAACTTTAAATTAGAGATACAAAAATATTTTATAAGTAAAGGATAACTTTATCATTAAGGATTTTCTTAATAATATCCCGATGACAATCAAAAATACATAGAAATTAATGAGGGAAAACTGGATTACTGGATCCTACCATATAACTTTACGGCTAATAAAAATACATAAACAAAAATGGAAAACTATGTTTTATCCGTTTTTATGCTATACAGAGATTTACAGAGATGTCCAAGTCAAAAGCTAACTATATTACTCAAGTGGAATGAATCAATTAATTGTCGTTTGCATCATTCATATTGGGTGATTTGTATTCCCATTCCTATAGAAAAGCATTCCTATTGGTTGTTATCTGTAACTCATTGATCATTGACGGATTTCCAGTGGACAGGTAAATGAAGTGACGTCATCTTAGACATATCTCTATATCGATTTAATAACGTTCCCATTTCTGAGTGGCAAGATGATACATTTGATAGATAACTATCGTAGTTTCAACGATTTTAATAGATATACCAAGATATCATCTTTCATTTTTATCTATAGTTTAAAAAGTGCTATGGAGCAAGCGAAAGATTCGTTGACAAAAACGTGGTTATGTTTTCAATAATGCAAAATTTTTACTTTAGAGGCCCATTGAATTTAAAATGAGAACTATTTAGAATGTTTTTTTTTCTCTCATTATTTCCATCATGATATTGTTCATGATATTGTAGAGTGACTCTACAATGCTTCAGATTAAATTAAAGTAATATAAATCAAAATCTTCACTAAAAGAACGTTTTTATTTATATTCGACTTTTAAATTATCATTTCTTGACTAAAGTTCAGTTTTCAAAAACTCTTTCTGAAATTGATGACTTTATTAAAATAATCTTAAATCATGGGTGCCTTTGCTCCAGGCATTTTAAATAGTCCATTTAATATGACTAAAAATCAACGCATTTATCTTCTTTTTCTCAATTCTTTATTCAAACATCTGTAAATAATATTTCAATAGAACTTTTGGAGCCGTATTCAAATCAATAGAAAATAGGAACAGATGATATAGTTAATCTGCAATCTATAATTAGTTATAGAGTGACTCTACAATGCTTCGGAATAAAATAAAGCAATATAAATAAAAATCTTCACTAAAAGAGCGTTTTTATTTATTTTCAACTCTTAAATTATCCTTTCTTGACTAAAGTACAGTTTTCAAAAACTCCTTCTGAAATTGATGACTTTATTAAAATACCCTTAAATCATGGATGCTTTTACTTGAGGCATTTTAAATAGCCCATTTAATATGACTAAAAATCAACGCATTTATCTTCTTTTTCTCAATTCTTTATTCAAACATCTATAAATAATATTTCAATAGAACTTTTGGAGATGTATTCAAATCAATGGAAAATAAGAACAGCTATGAAAATGTCCACTTTGAGCGTAACTATATCCTTAAAAAAGATTTACAAGCGTATATTTACTATGCAATTTAAATTTACAATAAGCAGATGATAGGATATGTGATAAGAATACAATGTCTATTGTCATGCAGTTCCCTTTGTGAGAGAGAGAGGTGTGAATGTTAGGAACTTTTTTTCAGAATATAAAATGGTAGTTCCTGAAATAGATAATAGGTTTTATGTCATTTCCAGCTGATGCAATCTGATTTTTCTCTTCTTTTTTTTGCAATAACTTCTAAAGATAGGGAAAAAAACCGGAGTTTAGAAAATAAGTAAGGATAGAGGAAAAAAATTAAACTATGTATTATAATTTTGCGTGTTAATAATATTTTTTATCTGGGAAATAAAAACATATGAATTTAAAGATATTAGAATATTTTATATGGTACTTAAGATATTTGACTAGTGCAAAAACATGATGTTGATCAAAATTTTCGAAATTGAGTTTATTATTAATTTATGATTCCTGTACTCTCAGTTTTCTAAAAATACTTTTTGTTTGTACTCCAATTATTTTAAAAGTTATAATAGTTTTTGAGCAAGGTGATAATAGTGGATAGACTCTTGATTTTAAGACTTTAAATGCGTTTATCTCAAAATCAGATTTTTTTTTCACATTTTAAGCCACCTTCAACATGATATCTCATGTTGTTTTTAAAAATAATTCTCTACAATTTTTTCTGAGTGCTTATGATTATCGCACACATGTTTTGAACTACAGGCTAAGAGAGCAAACAGAATTTAAATTTTTCATACATGTATTTATGAAAAGAAAAAAAAGGAAATTTTTTAAAATTTGCTTTTTTAACTATATTGATCCTTAACTCAGTAGTATATGCACTTGCTTTTAAGATAATAGTATAAAACATAGTTGATAGCTATCTGAATAAAATCCTCAAAGGATATTTTGTTTTAGGTGATTAGCGCATATGCAAAAATATGCTTTATTTTTATCTAAAAGTGGTCATTTAAAATTTAAATAGTAATGATCTGTCTGCTAGTTTCCTGAGTTTTTAAGCATAATAAAACAAATGATCGATATTTTTCAAAATTTTATACTAGTACTTTTTAAAAAAAAGTTGTCGAAGCTAATCGAATTCCTTAAACTCTGGTAAAATTTTTCTTAAATTTTCGTTCATTTGTCTTGTGCATAGTCAAATATATACTTCTATTTGCATATTTTTTTTAAAAATATTCCTGAAAATGTATTTTAATTCTATCTGTAATATACATTTACTTTACTACTTTAATTATGCCTTTAAAAATTAAAACATAACTTCATACTTCTAACTTTGAATCCACATTTTTTTTAAATGTATGTCAAAATATATCTAAAACAGCGATATCTATTTAATTTTTATACATCAAATAGCTTCGAAAGTAATAAAATATGCATACAAATAATTTCAGCCATTATAAGTGGACTAGAAAAAACTAATAACGAGAAATCCATAAAATTTTCAGAAGAAATTTACTTACTTTACAGCAATACAGTCCGCTGTAAGCATGAGTCTACCATTTAAATTTGTGCCATAATTTCCTAATTTTGATTTTCGAGCTGGATCTTTGATTTGATCAGGTTAGATCTTTGGTGGTATTAGCCAGCCATCTCTTTTTCCGCTTCCCTTTTGGTCTCGATTTCGCCCCAATCATGCCAAACGTCTAAATTTAATAAATCGAATTATTTTTTTTATTTGATCACATAGTCAAGTTCACTGTAAGAAATTACCTTGTCATATTTTTCTAATAATAATTAAATAAAAATAAATGCAAAAAGTGCTTCAAATACTACTTACAAAATACAAAATTTAACATAAAAATAGAACATTTCTAAAAAAAATAATAATTTATATCCTTAATATTTTGCGCTTTTAAGAATATGATACATAGGCCCTTGCCATAAGTTTTTTTCAAAAAAATATTATATTGTCATTTCGTTTATGCCAAGGGAAAAATAAGTATTTTAAAAGCATTAAGACATATCACAAATAAATGTAACACTATATATTGTGTCTCAAAGAAAAGTACGCTCATTAGAGCATATATCTATTCATTTTCAAGTATATCAAATATTTCAAAGTTTTAATTAAGCTTTAAGACTACAAAGTAGTTACTAATGCTTTCACTAGTTACTGAAATATAAAAAAAAACTTGATTTTCATTATAAGTTACTCAGTACAAATTTTTTACCAAGGCATTCCTTGCCATTTTTTTCAGATCGCCAGATAATAACTAAGATGAAAATGTTAAAAAAAACATATCTCAAAGAGAATTTGAGCGAAAAAAAAGGAAATGTGAATGCAAAGCAAAAGCTTGAAAGTGTAATTTAGCAAAGAAAAAAAGAATAAGAGAGAGAGCTAATTTTGGAGAATAATTGAAGCGTTGATAAAAGTGATGGTGGTATGTAAGAAAATTAACTGTCTTGGTGATAAGAGAAACACACTTTAAATAGTGCAATTATGTGTTCATTCCATTTTATCAAAGAAAAAGATACATACAGAAGTTGCTAAAGATAGAAAAATTTATGCATGAACAACTGCAATTCTTTTGACTTCAAACAGAAAAAGAAACCCTTTTAATGAATTATAAAGAAGTTCTTTTGATAAAATTGCCTAGAGTTTTTTTTAATTACATCTGTATAAAAGAATTTATCGATTGTCTGGTATTTATTTTGTTGAAATATTGCTTTAGTTTAACAGTTTTAATCTAAAATTCTAAAATAATACTATAAATCCAGGTTCATTTTTTAGAGTCAGGTGAAAAGCCTGTTACATATTAAAAGACTTTTATAATATTTATTATCAGTTATTTTAAGATACATAGAGCATTAGAATTTTGAAATTCTTTAAAATAAACCTTTCAAAAATGTACTCGTATACAGTATAAAGTACTGGTAATTGTACTCAGTATAATTGATCGTATATAGTATAAATATATTTATAATTATATCTGAAGCAAAAATATGCCTATTAAAACCTACCTCAGTTAATTCGCAAGCATATCAAATATTTCAAAGTTTTAAGTACGCTTCGAAAATAGATAATAGTTTAAATCTAAGCATTCATAACACAAAAAATTTTAATTTCAACATTCATAACACAAACAGTTTTGCAGTTTTCAGTCCAGTTTTAAACAATCCAGTTTTCTTTATCTATAGTGGATAAATCAGGAAAGAAGCATGTTCTATATTAAAATGTTTTTGTTTTAAATGTGTTTGTTGTTAATAATATTTATTGTCAGTTTAAGAGAGCTCAGAAAAATAAGAATTTTAAAATTCCTTAAAAAGAAATATTTCAAAGTATTGAACTCGTATATTTATAATTGTATCTCAAACAAATATATGCCTATTAAAACTTACCTCTGTTAATTCTCAAATATTAATTTTCAAGCAAGTAATATTTTTGATTAAATTTCAAGAATCGATAAAAGTATCTATCTAATGTTCTGAAATAATACAACATTTTTTTAACTTTTTATTTTTGGTTGATGAATCAGGGAAAAAACCTGTTCATTATTAAAATGTTTATTAAAAAAATATTTATTGCACGTCTCTTAAGAGACCAGAAAAAATAAGGAAAATAAAATTCTTTAAAAGGAGACAATTCAAAGTAATTTACTCGTATATTTATAATTGTATCTCAAACAAAATTATGCCTATTGAAACCTATCTGTGTTAATTCTCATGAATATCAAATATTTCAAAGCCTTAATTAAGCTTCAAGAATTATACTAAGTAGCTATTAATGCTTGCATTATTAACTATACCTAAAAAGGAAAGTTTTTTTTTTTATATTTTAAGATACTAGTATTAAAAGTGTTAAGAAGAAAACGTATTTCAAAAAGAAATTGAAAGATAAAGTAAGACTAATGACCTGAAACCTGAAAGTATAAATTGGAAGGGAATAAAGAATAAAAGAGATAGCTAATTTTGGTTAATAATTGAGGAGTTTCAAAAGTGGTGGCAATTTGTAAGAAAATAAACTGTTTTGGTAAATGAGAAACACATTATAAATAGTGAAAAAATGTGTTCATTCCATTTTATCAAACAATGTAAAAGTGCGTATATACAAGCAGAAGTTTCTTAAGATGGAAAAATATATGCAAGAATAACTGAAAGTCTCTTCGTTTCAATCAAAGAAAGAAATCTCTTTAATGATTTACATATAAAAGAAATCCGTTTGAAGCAAATTGCCTTGAGTTTCTTTAATTACATCTGTTTCAAAATTCTATCAATTGCCCGCTATTGTATTGTTCAAAAAAAACTTGAAAGGCTTTTAAAGATTTAAATTAGATCAAAGATTTAAAGATTAAATTAAAAATTTAAATTATAAGATTAAGGATTAAATCACAGATTTAAATTATAAGATTAAGGATTAAATTAAAGATTTAAATTAAGATGAAATTAAATTCTTAGTTTAATTGTTTAACAAATATTTAATTGTAATTTATTTGGTTGCTGCGAAATCAGTTGTTATAAGAAGTTTAGATTGAAATGAATACATTCTAATGTATAAATGAATTATTTTTTTCTTCTTTATCATGTCGATGCAATAGTTATCAAGCTATGAAGTCATTTAGCTATCAATTTACAATTTCAATTTTACGTTACTGGATGCTATATAAATTTAAGTACACGCAAACATTAAAATGTAAAATGAAAGAGATTCATTTTTTATATCTATATTTTAAATATTGATTGTTGTTTATGTTCAATTAACTTTCTATACGTTCTTCTACCTTCTTATACGTTGAAACCTGTTACCTCGACAATAGCACATCCTGACCAAAAATACACTGAGAAAAAAAGCATAGTCAAAACTACCAGAATATGGTAAAATTTACCGCGTTTCTCACTCAATGGGAATACCAAAAAGCTTCACCGAAGCGCTTTCGTAACGAGTTTTGTAAAATTAACACTAAAATATGCTTTTATAATTTGTAATAATACATCGTACTTTTATCATGATATCTCGGAGCATGGCATAGAACCATTTCTTCAGTAAAATTCATTTTTCAGTTTTGATGTGGGATAATAAGAACTATAATTTTATTTCTGGTAGACAGTTACCATCTGAATGGAAAAATTACCAAATAAATAGTTTAAATATTGTAATTTTCAGAGTTTTTTTCATTTTTTAAAATTTCATTACTATACAGTACGTAATATTAACAGAATTTTTTTCTCTGTGTAAGATTAAGAACGTTATGAATTTTATAGCAGTTTAGTAAGTTGTGTAACTTATATGATGCCGTTTATTATGATTCATTTTTATTCATGATGTCATAAATTTAATAAATGTTAATGGAGTTTTGTAGTTACAATAAGCAGATTGTTGAAATGCTTTTTATTGGTGGCATAAAAAATTTCTTATCTGCCATAAAGAGAAAAGCATGAAAAATTAAAAAAGGAGAAAAATAACCAGATCTCATTTATTATTTCATTTTATTTTTAGGGAAAACACTAATGTAATAATAATTAGAATATATGTAATTACTTAATGTTTTGGTAATGTAATTGAATAGATTATTTTAATTTGAACTTATAAAAGTATTTTTGTAACATTTTCACTGCTCTAATATTTATTAAAAGACGTTATATTAGAAAAACTATAAATCAAATATGCATTTAAAGCATATTATGTAAAATGGCATTATCAATTTATTAGCAGAATAGAGAAATAAAAAAAAAGATTTGCTGTTACATGAAAAAATAAACTATTTTTATAAAGTGATTGAGATTACTGAATTTAAATGAAATCTTTTTTTTTTACAGAAAATTGCAAACAACTCAAATTTGTTTTAAAATAGTAAAATGATTTTTGATCGTAACTTAAAACAATTTTACAATCATTTTTACTATGTATCTAGGGTAAAAACAGAATAGAGTGCTTAAAGGTCAAATGTGCATATTGACTTATTTCATTAAAGTATGATATCGATTTTTATTTAAATACAAAAAATAAGGCGTCTTTTGTGTTGAAAATGTAAAGGGGAATATTACGTCCTGGGTTTTGATTTGTTTCGATAAGTTATACGCAAACATCGAAATCATATTTAAAATGTTTCACTGAAAATTCGCTTCAGAATTCGCCTTTTAGAAATCAAATGCTACTTTTCAAGCAGTAGTTTTCTTCATTCTATAAAGCATTCGATTAGAAATGATTTTCCGTAAATATTGGGAACAGTCAAAATGTGAAAATATATTTTTTTCAATTTAAGAGCTTTATTTTGAAAGAATAAACAGAATCTTTACAATCATTTAAAAAAAACTATTTTGTTTTGTCCTTGAGAGCTTCTATGTAGATATGCTGATATTTAAATATGTTATTCGACATAAGATAATAAACTTTTAGATTAAGAGGAAAAAATACGTCTCAAGCAAGCTTGCATTTCCCTCCAAATTTCCTCTTTTCATAAATTACACTAGATGGTGGTTAAGACAATATATATATATA
>NC_092204.1:81611279-81629337 GCF_043381705.1 Parasteatoda tepidariorum | reverse complement strand
ATACAATAAAACAATAAAACTTTAATGAACATTACTAAGAAATTATTTACAAAAACAAACTCATATACCGACACAAAAGCTCAATTTTCTTTTCATATCATATTTTGTCCTTCCCGAAGGCTTTAAATAGTTATATTAAGCAAAACACGTTTTCAGTAGTCCATCCCATCAAAATAAAGATTAACTGTATTCATTTGGCAAGATTTCTGTTGCTTGATGCCAACCCCTTAACTCAAAGCAATCAAGCGATTTTCTCAGGTTACGTATCCCTTTACGAGGGACCGTAAGAAACCTCTTTCCACAATATATTAAACCTCTGCAGAATTGAACAGGTACTAATATAAACTAATATAATAATGCACTGCCCCTATATTAGTATGCTTGGATCTATTAAAAATCCTCCAGTTAGCGTAATATTAGTAGTATCTGCTACCGAAACTAGTTAAGCATTCGTGTTAACAGCAGAATGGTGATTTTTTATGTTTCTCTTAAACGAAGTAGAACAATTTTTTATTTGATTTCGCGTTTTAGTGAATAGTTTATAATTTTTTTAAAATTTAGACTAGTAACTATTACAGAACTATTAAAGCATCACTGGCCTCAATTATAGCATGAGGATTTTTTACGTCTTCCCAGAACGAACTAGAACAATTTCTCCATACACTTTACTTGTTAGTACATAGATAATTTCTTTTACTTCATATACAACTTATCACTAAAATTAATTAAGCAGCTTTGGTGTCAAGTATGGTATTTAGATTTTTACGTTTCTTCTTAATTACTTGTACTATTTCTCCATTAATTTTGCTTTTTAGTGCTTACCTTATTATTTTTTTTAACACTAGAAACACTGAAACTTAGTATATATCAATATTGCCCAACAGCAGTCAAAATGACTGGATTATAAAAGAATAATGTGCAAAGAGATTTGATTAAAATAAATTTTTTTAAATTTTTTATATTATTTACAGTTATATAACAAGTTATTAGTAATTATTAACAGTAAAAAAATTATATGTTGTACAAAATTCTAAGAAATTGTCTCATTGTATACATCATTGCTTTTCTAATTGAAATTAAAAGCAGTCAAGATGACTTCCTTAGGCAATCTAGTGTTAAATTTTAAGTAGTACTTATTACCGCAATTATTCGAGCATCACTGGCGTCAATAATAGCATGATACACTTCTTCGAAACTAAATAGTACTATTTATCCATTATTTTTAGTTTTCAGTGCATAACTTTTTACTTTTTTCAAAAATATTTAATTTCAAATTATTTTGTTTTATTGAGTCACTTTTTAAAGCATAAATATAAATAAAATGAACACGTTGTTTCATAGATCTTCAGAAATACTGATTGTATGACGTAGATCGTTTAAGACACCACGTTCACGTTAATTATTGAGTTTATCTGACATAACGAATAAAAAGTAATTTGGAAATTAAACAAGTTGCAAAAGTCTCATTTTTATTAATGGAACTATAAGCTAGCAAACATCACTGATGTTATCATTAAAATATATAAAAAAAAAAAAAAACAGATTAATCTTTGTAGTTCGATTTATATGAAAGGCGAGTTCTGAACCATGAGACAATGCCATTTTAAAACTTTTCTCAAGAATAATTTTTAAGATAGTGGGTGACGTTTTTTTTCCTCCACTGTTAAAATTTCAGAACGTTAGACCGAACAGAAAAAAACATGCTTACGTGGCACTGAATTTCTCGTTTCAAATCGTCATTCACATAAAAAAATAATTATTGAATGCTTGAGAAGTACTCATATATTCTGTTGAGATGGGCTTTTGCTTCCTTAGCTAAAGTGGTGACCCAGCTTCGAATGGCAGTGTTTCTTCAAGAGTAGCTACTTAATGAAATTAACAACAAATTTACGTAGTGTGGGGATGATATGAAATTGAGTGGACATTTCAAGCTGTTTGATACAAATATTAAATTTGTAAATAAAATGTTGATATTTAATACAAAAATAGTGATTTTAATACATTGAAATTTACATACTCTGTCTTATTTATTTTTGCATGAACCCAATTATAATTTTTTCTCTAAAATAGACCTACATTTTAAAAAATTCACCACTTTTTTTCATAGGGACATATACTTGAAACATGCAGCTTCTGTAGTAGTTTTTTCAACTTCCATGAAAAATGGATGGAGTTAGTAGAGCAGGCAGAAGATGAATGCAATTCTCAGACTAATAACTTTGTTCTTAAGAATGTTACAAGAACAAAAGCACTAGAGCATCTTTGTTTTTATTTTACATAAATATTTTCGACACCTAATATTCATAGTTTTCAACTCGATAGTGATCTTAAAAGTCACCAAAAAGTGATAGGCATTATAAAAAAAATGAAAATAAGTTTGGAAGGATGGAAAAAAAATTACAAAATTGTTTGATTACTGGATGAGAAATGGAGTTGTTTCTATGAATGAACTGTAAACTTTTCGCTGTTTAATCAAGCAGTTATACATATTTTGAGGATATCATTATTTCCTTTCTCTATCGTTGGATTTCGATAGTATTTTCTTCTCTTGCTGTGGTATTAATTTGCCACTTCTAATGAAAGTATATTTTTTACTTTATTTTTGCCAAAGATTTAGAGATTATAGGTTTAAGAACAGTTCTTAAGGAACACCTCGTTTATCAAGAGTGGCTATAAACAACATTCTTAACACAAATTTTTTAATTGGTTTAAAAAAAACACGAGTAATACTTCTAAGACCGGTATGTCATAAGGGATAAAACATTTGCCTCTCAATTAGGCTTCCCAATGTGGATGCTGCTTCTGGTCCTCGCAACCACAGTGCTGAAGTAAAATATCCCTAGTAGTTGACTGATCACAGATCAGAATTCACTTACGGCCAGTCTAACTATGGGAGATTTTCGTAGTTTTCCTTTCCATACAACGCAAATGCGAGTTACTTCCATCAGCCGGGCAGGCAAGATTTTCTCAATATCTGATCACCGTTTAATTCTTCAGCCATGACATTTTTAACCTACTCAAAAGAAAAAAGAGCTCTCTTGTCTTTTGAGTAGAGTTAAAAAATACAAGACTGAGGAATTGAACGATGATAGTTATAAATCTGAATATGATTAGCTACATAACACCGATGATACAAAATTAGGAATACTTCTATCAATGAAAACATCATACAGATTCTTTACAACTTTTACATAAAAATGTTGTTATTTCGATCCGAAAAAAAATCATTTTTAAACCTAGTAATATTTTTAAGAGTAGAATAAAATAATGTTTCCACAATCGATACTACAGACGCAGAGCAGCCCTAAATAAATATCAGGTCATTTCTTTCAAACAGCGAATTCTTTGAAATTTTCTTTTTTTTTTTTCCTATTTATTTTAGCTGCAACTGAGACAAAAGTTTGTTGGATTTTCCAAACATGATCGGCTTAGATAGCGTGATTGAATTTTACTGACTTGAACCTTTTTTTCGGAATCATTTGCCATGAGAGATTTGTTTTCTGCTTTCACCGTCCACTTGATTTTTAAACAGAGATTCACTGACGTCATGAGTTTTTTTTATGGTGATTGAATGCGTGACTTTAGTAATATTGTCACTTAAATTTACCAGCTTGAAAATTGTATTTCATTCTTTTTTGGCATTCAATCTAAATTGTTTCCAGGGTTATTTTTTGTGTCACTGAAGAATTTTGATATACACTTTGTTATGTTCATTTTATAATGTTTCTGTTGTTCTTCTTTATTTTATAGTTCAAAATTCTCTTTATGAGTTTGGTTGGACTATGAGTTTAAATAAATTATTAATTAAGTATTTGTTTTTGCTAGTCTATCTCATCAAATAAATATTTTTCTTGCTAATTTTGTTTTAATAGTATTATTACAATTGAGTTAATGCTATTATTCAGAAATGTATGGATTAGACCATATCTTTAACAATTGTTAAGTCTTGTATTGTTAAGTTTTTATTTGTTAGCCTGTTAGTATTTATATCGAAAAGTCCCTATATATATATATATATATATATACNTATAATATTAAAATCTGTGAATGTTGTATATTTTGTTGTATTTTTTCTTTTTTATTAGTTTATCGTATCTTATGCAAACAGCCAATTTCATTTGAATAATTTGATAGTTTGTTTTTGATTTGTTTTTTGAAATCACAATTTCTACAAGAAGATAGACAATTTTGAATTGGTGAATATAATATGAAATTGTTGTGTTTCTAAGAGCTACTTTCTTAAACTACGAGTGTAAATAGGTCATGGAATATATGTTTATTTGATTTAAATAACTGAAATTGAATTTTCTTCATCGTTACTGCATTTGAATTTTGTCCCCATCTATTTTGATTATTGTGTTAGCATCACTAGTCGATCATATGTTAACAAAAATAGTCCAGTTAAATCACTTTTTCTTCGAAAAAATGAATACTGAGATATTATTTGAATATTTTCCTTCTTATGCTATTATAAATGATACCTGAATGCAACATTTATTTAAACTTGAGAATGGGTAAATCTGTGTGCATCATTTCTTCACAAAGTAAAGTCACCCCGTTGAGTAGATTTTGTTTTTAAATCGCATTTATATGTACTGGTATTTTTTGTTAATTTTTTTAAATGTTATTTTAAAATTGAGCTTGTGTCACTAACCAGTATAAGGGGATTTCCGAATGCCAGTGATGAAGTAACTAAAGTTTGCAATCGCAGTTTGCTTTAATAGTATTGAACTGCACTTTCAAACAAAGATTAAAAAGCTAAGGAAGAGATGAATGCCTAAAAATTATGAATATATTTTGCTATACGCCATTATTAAAAATATATACAAGATATCCCTGCAATCATGTGCCAAACGTGAAATGGATTTTGGTTACATTTAGAATTGCATACGATCACCATGGAGGTATCACCATGACTGGAAATGTCCTCGTGAACCATTTGAGGCACCTCCTCATTATGCACTGATCATCTGTGCACATTAGAATATTATTTATAAATCTTCTTACTTTTACTTTGATCTCGAGTTTTATAAACATAGTTTTCGAAAACTGCATACGAACAGGATCAAAATTATCTGTTTCATAGAAATACCAATTGCTAAACAATTTGGTGGAATCGGCATTCTGGATGCCAAATCCTTGAATATCAATAAAATAGCTATTTCTGCATCTATTTGAATAATTATTATAAAGCATAAAAGTACCATAAAAGTTTGAATAATTTTGATAACTAATGGTTTCAGTATAAATGGGCATGGACAGCCAGTCCATAAAAATGAAGTTTCCTTAGCGGTGTTTGATTATAATTCCCAGTTATGGACTGCTATGCAATTCTCAATCCTTATTATATGCCCTAGTTCCATTTTAAGTTTGGCTCACAAATACTGAGGCATCGCATGTATAATTATGCACATTTCCATTTATAAATTACGTATTGATCCATCTATATATTTATCAGTTTTGGTTAACATTTATTATTTTATGGATAAAAAATTATTCTACTTTAAATTCTAATAGAGCTTTTAATGAAGATAAATATTATAACAGTTCAAAGCTGTTTGCGAAAGCTTATGTCAAGCATGAATCCGTTCTCTTAACACAGGTCTGTATTTAGGCCGTCTCATTTATATTCCGACATGTTCTCAAATTTTGATGGATGGTTGTTTCGAAAGCTCCGAAGATATCGACACTCAACTGCGAATGACTAGGCAAGGTGAAAACCTTATACCTTTCGAATAATTTGTCCTCATTGTTCGGAGTAAGATTCATACAGAACAGAATTCGTTATTTCTTAATTATTTCAAATGAGAATATAATGTTTCTTCTAAATATTAAATCATCATTATTTAACAAACAGATAAGTCACATGTAAGAGCACCAAAAGTTCAAGATTTGTTATATGTTTATTAAATTATAAAATGAAGTGAAAGAACAACTTGAAATTGAAAATTGAATTTTTTAAGGAATAAGGAAATATCAGTTATAATAAGTTTTGATCAATGCGATTTTATTTATCTATATTTCTTAATATTAAAGCAAGGAAACTAAAATACTTATTTATTGAAAACGCATTTTAGTATTTAATTCGTTATTTCAATTTTACTTCAAATGTGAATATAATTGTATCTTGTAAATATTAAATCATTTTTATTTATAAAGATATTTTACACGCACGTACACTATAAGTTCAAGGTTTGTTTTATATTTAGAAAATTGTAAAATGAAATCAAAGGACACACTAAAATTTAAAATTCAATTTTGTTAAAAAAAAGGAAATGTCTTTTCATAGCTACATTAAGGTTTAATGAATGTTATGTTATATGTTTCTTAATATTGAGGGAAGGAAATAAAAATATTTATTTATTGATAAAGCACATCACTATTTAATTCGTTATTGCTCATGTATATATATATTCGATATATTGTATCATGTAAATATTAGTTTTTATTATTTATATTTCGCACAACTTTACCAAAAGTTCAATGTTTGTTACATGTTTACATAAGTTATATTTATTAAATTATTATAAAAAATAACATAGGGAACAATTTGAAATTTAAAATTTGATTTTCTTATGATATAATGAAATGCACTTTCATAGTTACATTAAGCTTTAAGAAATTCGATGTTATTTGTATATATTCTTTTAATATTAAAGCAATGAAACAAAAATTTTTATTAATTGCAAGCGCATTTTTTGAAAAAAATAGTTATGGTCAATCTTTTGTTCATTATTAAAAGTGGAATTTGTTTTTCTCAATAAAGCGAATATCGTTTTTTGAAAACTTTTTATTATTATAAAAGCTTTGGTTGAGTGTTTAAAAATGTGCACTTAAAAATCCTTAAATAATGTTCTTTTTTTTAAAAAAAAATATTGAAATTTTTAAATTAGTGAAGTGAAAAGCACTTTGTTTAAAATTTATTTTTATTTACTTAGTATTTTTTTTACACTTTCATAGAATTTTAAGTTTCTTGCGTATAAATAATTTTTTATGAGGAGAAGTAAACGTTTAACCGATGTTTTTGTAGTAAAATTTCGAAAAAAATAATAAGAATTTCAATTTGGAATTACAGAGACTTTATTTTTATTTTCTAATTTCTCATTTTCGAAAAAGAATACTGAATTCTGCTATGAGTTAAATTGTGATTTTTAATAAAAATTGAGAGAAATAAATACAGCCCTTTTTTGTTGCAAAATGCTCTGAAAAGCTTTTTAAGAAGATTTTATTATTATTTGTATGCTTGTGGAAATAATTTTAAAATGGAATGCGTGTAGTTAGTAGCTTTTTGTTTTAGAGGGTGTGGAGAGGAATACTTCATTTATTTTCTAACAAATCTCTAGCAGTTTTTTGTTCCTGAAATTAAAAATGAAAAGTCTGTAAGAGACTTTTTCAGAAAATTTGTGAAAGGAGCAAAGTTTAAAAATATCGAAGTTATTGAAAACATAAAATTAATGAGCCTTTTAAAAGTGTATACTTCAAAATATTTTAAATAGTTCTGTAATTCGCATAGTAGTTTAATGTGTTACTAGTTCAAGTCCTAGAAATTAGTAACCACATCTTGAATTAAAAAAAAACTATACACATTACACGAAGAAAAAAATTCCGGCCTAAATATACATACATGCATAATATATATATTGTAAATAGGTCATGGAATATATGTTTATTTGATTTAAATAACTGAAATTGAATTTTCTTCATCGTTACTGCATTTGAATTTTGTCCCCNTAATTAGCAATATTTTACTGATAATCTTACCAAAATTAAAACCAAAGCACGTCGGTTTAAATTATCATGCTTTTTTGGTGCTCCCATACAGCTAGAAACATTTCAAATTGAACCATATTCTAGTAGTTTCGACCATACTTTTTTTCTAGGTGAATGGTTGCGAATTAATATGTAAGCAAGGAAAAATTATTTTGTTTCTAAATTTGGTGAATCGCTGATGATTAAATATGGATTAAAGGCATAATTAGTTTGATTTCCAGAAAAATCTTCAAATTTCCAATAATCGTTTCACCAGTTTCTTCACCAGAAATCGTATGTTAAATCTCCATGTTCCTTCCCTGTAGAAGCGAAACAGTATTTGCTGCTTTAAATTTTTCCTTCTTTGTTAGCAATTCATCATAAGGTTCTTTTTTCTCACTTAAATTAATTTATATTGATTTGAAAAATTTTCATTAAGGATGTTAATTATGCACAACATTGAACAAATAATGTAATCATAGATAAAAATGTTTGAATAAATCACAACTGAGAAATTTTTAAAAACTGATATTATAGGGAAAAAAATTTCTGTAATTAAGTAGATAACAAAAACCAAATGAAACTGAGTGTAATAGTAATATGTAAACTTCTCACGCAGTGAAAATGCTACTAGAAACGTAAGGTTGCTATCTAGAACGAATCACAAAAAAACCATGAAAAATTAATTTTGTTCATTCTTTTTAAGTTACACACGTTTGCTGTTTCATTTTATGTATCTTCTGTGTCGTAGAAAGACTTTCAACAAGGTAGCGGGTGCTACAGATTGTTTTTCCTCTTAGTTTTTTGTTTCTTGTTAAAATGCAAACAGACAAATTGAGAAAAATTGCTGAGACTCTTCTTTTTTAAAAACGTTTTTAAACTAATTTCTAATAAAAATTAGAGAACACCGCAAAGAACAAACAGTAAAGATTTTTCTGTCACTAGCATAGGATTAACTGCATAGGGATTTATTAATTTTTTTTTAGTATAGTATAAAATTTCAACTTAACTTTAATTAATATAGTGTTTTTATGTATATAAGAATCTTATATCATGAAAATTCGCTTCATGTATGTTACATAAATCTAATTTTTTACAATAATGTTCCTTTTATGACTTTACTGAGGTTTCCTACAAATTTGGATTTATGAAGAAAGCAATTCAGATTTACTTCGTGAATTCTGCATTTTAGCAACTTTGTTTAGCTATAATTGCACAGATCATTGATTCAATAAAAACTTTGTTACTTTCTTTCTTATTTTCCATTTTCTTGATTTTTAAAATCGAGAATAAGGGATTTAAAATTATTGAGTAATGAAATTTCTTATTGTGTGTCTAGTAAAATTATATGAAATATTTATTTCAAATTTAATTTTCAAGTAGTACGGGAATGTCAATAAATCAAAACGTTATAAGAGTGTATATAAATAAAATGAATTTTTAGAAATCGAAGGTTGCATAATATGTACCAAATGAGCGACTGAGGCGAACCCGAATCAACAAGCAATTTTAAATGAATTGTAAATGTAGTTTTGTAGATGGCGACCTCAGCGGGAAAGGGACTTAACCCTGTAGTTTATATTATTTAAATTTATTACCCTTGAATTTCACTTTTAATTTCAGATAAATATGATATACCAAAAATAGATAATTTTCACTCGTTTAAGTAGGAGAATATTACTCCAAATGATTTTGAATTAAATGATTGTATTTCATAATAATGTGCATAAATCTAAATATTTGCAGAATCGTGACTTACTGAATTACAATTGAATTTAGAAATTGTCTGGAAAATAGCAATCTGATTTTGATGGTTTGAAATACAAATAGACATTCATTGGAAACTATGATATTATAAAGTTCAATGTTTTATAGATAATGCTCAGTTTCTAAACTGCAATTAAATTCATAAACTGCTCGCTTTCTAATCTATTGCATTTAAATGACGATAGCATTCTTCAAAAATTATGCTCTCAACATTTTAGTTGGTTCAAAACGCCATTGCTATTTAATAACACGTTTAAGAGTCGAGTTAATGTAAAATACTTGTTTATATTCATGTTTTTAAATTTTATTGTTACCGACTATACTAAAGAACGTTCATAAACTTTTATCGTTATGTTGGCCATACAAAATATATCAAGCTATAGAATTGACTGTACACTAGAATCTCGATTATATGAAATTCGTAAATTCAAATTTCGGTGTATCTGCCTTTTATATATATGTGCTAAGTTTCTTTTTTTTCTTCTCAATGTCTGTAACATGCTGCCGTTTAAAAGCTACACTTAAAAAAATTCCGAATCAAGCTCCAGTATAAAGTACCGGTACTTTGGTTGCATCATTCGTAATGTTTATTTTACAGTAAAATATACCGTAATTTTAATAGAAATATTTATTTAATAGGAGTGATTTAGTGATTTTACTATAATTATTACTATAAATATTATGGTACATCATTTTTTTATTCTGTAACACGTTCAGTAAAAAAACAAGGAAATTTACGGTAAAAAACCCAGCATATTAAGTGCCGTTATAATTTGATCTGGAAATTTTTGCAGTGTATGCGAGTCATTTTTTTAAAAAAAAACTTACACTTTTGATGCTCCGAAATTTAAAGCAATTTTAAATACTAAAATAAATTTTTGATAAAATTGAAATAAAATTTTCAGTATTCAATCTAATTTACCCTTGTATTAAGCAAATGTAAATAATTAAATAACATTTTAAAAACAATGCTTATGCATTATATTGCTAATACATCAGAGATAAGCTAACATTCTATGACCCAGCCTTTTTTACCTCATATTCTTCTGCAATTAAACCAACTGTTAATTGAAAATAATTTTAATTCATCTAGTCATTAAAATTGCGGTATACAATTTTTGCTCTTTGATCCATTTTTAACAACTTATCTTTGAAATAAATGTTCAATGTTATCCAGGACTTCAAAACTATTGCCTTCTATTTAAGTTTTTTTGCAACTTGCAAAATCTCTTAGTAAAGTCTACATTTTTCAGAGAAGAAAATAGTCAATATAAGTAGTTTAACTCAAGATAATTGAAATTTTGTATATTCATTCATTTCATTGCAGTTTCTTATTGCAGTTTCTTATTACTTTTTATTGCAGTTTCTCGATTGAAACGTTATAATCATTTTTTTATATCGACGATTCCGTCTGCAATTGTGAATTTTGTTGCTACGGACTTTTACTGTGTATACTAGAGTAGAGCGTATGTTGCACATAGTGCTGACACAAGTAATTTAAAATAAAAAAATTGTTAATATGTTAAAGCAATTTTCAGCCATAGAGTGAAAATATGACATATCTGGAAAAAGTTTTATATATATTTCTGCTGCAACTTTCAGTGGTTTGAACTGCAAAATACCTTGCGAACCTCTTGGAAAATAAATATTAAATTCTTTGTTACAGTTTTATAATTTTTTTCGTAATTCAGCACTTTTAAACACATTGAGCAATTGATAATGCTGGAAAACACATATTCTCAAATCCGTTCTTTCATATGAAAAAAGTAATGAAAAAATAAAAATGAAAATACAAACATAGAAAAGAAATCAATGATTAAAAAATAATGACTTTTCTTTTGAATTCACTGCTTATCAATTGCTTTCTTCAAGTGATTCTCAATTAACTTTTTTGAAGTTTAGCAATTAAGAAAGGACAAAAACAATTATTCATTGCATCAACTATTTGTACTTAGGAGAAGTGCAATTATTTTTATCGAAACTTTTTGTCAAATAAGCGTCAAACAAAGCTTCGTTTTTTGTCCCTTTTCAGCAAAAAATCAAAAGACAAACCATCACCAAAGTTCTGATTTTTCCCAGAAGATTTCTTAACATTAACTTCAAGTTTTTTAAGCGTATTGCTTGAGGATATTTTTCCCCTTTTAATCGAGTAATTAGTAATTTTTAATGGATTATTGTTTTTGTTTTATGGGACAAATTAACACAACTTATAAGTACTATAAAAAATCTTATATTGAATTTATTTTTTGAGATGCATTATTTTGTGGAAAATAAGTAATGGTTATGTATTAAAGCTTTTAAGACGTAAAATAATGTAATAGTTTTAAAAGAAAAACTATATATTGTCAACTAAATCTGCTATTTTAATTGAATTGCATTATTTCAATAAAGAAGCATCTTTATAATTATTTGCATGCATTTACCGGTTTCGCAGCCTAACATTTATTCGGGGTACAAAAATTCCCCCGAAAGCTCAGGAAAAAATATTTTTTCGTGTACAGTGCCTAACATGCTTCATTCTGAACGAGGTTGGAATCAGCTGTTCAAGAATATTTTTCTTATATATAAAGTTCAATATACATAGGAAAAACTTGAACTTTTTTTCCCTCCAAAGTTTGAGCCTATAGAGAAAAAAAAATCCGTACGAAAAAGACGTACTACAAAGGAAAAAACATTCCGGTAAAACTTCCGTACTGCATAGCAATGTCATTTCTTGTTAAAAACAATCTTAATTCTGGTAATGAAAACCAAAAAATATGTTATTTAAACCATTCAGTTGGTAATGTTTTCATATGTTTACGGTTCACAGGAAATTCCGTTTTTTTACCACTCATTTAATAAAAATACAAAACTGGAAAGTAAATTTAACAGAGTTAGTAGTTTTTATGGGATGCTCTAAAGTATCATGAAAAAACTAAAAATTTTTACCACATTTACCTAATTTTGTCGCAGATTATAAAATCATCTTTATTGTTAATTATGCCAAAATCATTGCCAGATTGTTTCGGTAAAAACTACCAAGCTTTTAAGTGTTTCTATAGAGCCAAAAAACGGTAAATTTTACCATATTCTGGAAGTTTTCACCGTACTTTCTCTCAGTGTATTTGTTTTCTTCAATTGCTACTTGTGGTCGACTGCGTAACACTTTAAAACATATTTATGATGACTTTCGACCGTTATCAATTTCTATTTATTCAAAAGAGCTAGGACGAAACTTTCTCGCATAATGTGTAGTATGAAATAAAAGGTTTGTAAGAAAAAATAATTACTTTAATTTTGTGACTCATAAAACGTGTTAACAAATTATTTAATTTTGCAAAATGACATGAAAGTTTTTCAACTTTTATATTTCTCAATATCCACGCTATTTGAACTTCATCGCATAAATTCTTAATTCAAGTCTTTTAAATTGAAGCTCAAAAGTGTTAAACTTTAGATTATATAATTAATTATTGATTATATAGTTAATATAATTAATTATATATTGTTGCACTAAAATAGTTAATTTAAAATCACTATTACATTCAAAATATTACATTTTAAAAACACTTTTAAGAGAGGTAAATTCGTGCGTATAACTACGATTATAATTAGATTATTGCAAATGAGTAAAATTAATCGTTTAAGAATGATTCAAAATAAATGTTTATTTTTTTAAGTCCCCTTCCTGGAGCGGAATTAATTTGTTTAATTTTCTACTGAAGTTAAAGCAATTTAAGAATAATTTTCAAAGTTTAAGATTAGTTTGAGAAAAATTAAATGAAAAGGAAATACGATAAGTATGCATAGGATGTATGCAATATCATAAGCAAAAGTAAATTTATCCTCTCAAGCATTCAGAATGAAAATTTCGTTAAATTAATTGTTTACTGCTTAATTATTTGGCTCAGCATGTACTAATTGGTATTTAATGAAGTAAAAGATTAGAAATTTGTTCGAATACTTAGTTTTCCGGTCTCTTCAACAAATCTGTTTTAAAGCATTCTTTAATGTGAAACTACTTTTAATTTATTAATTAAATTGTTTGTTTAAATGTTCAAAGGCTTTTCATATTCTTCTGACGTATCTTTATTAGTAATAAAATAAAGACGTAACGAATTTATATTCTTTTTACGAACCTTTCGTTTGAGTGTTCGTCAAGTTTACGTCTTCTCAGGAGGTCATTAACTGTTGCGTAATTTCCTCTCCGGCCAAATATATATATATATATATAAACTAAATATTACAAAAAGTTACTTGAAATGTTTACTCAATTATGCTTTTACTTCTAAACAATTTATTTAAATTTAAATAATTATTTTAAGATAAATTAACAAAGGAGTTTTTACTTTTTATGCAGAGGAATTATATTTAAAATTAACTTTGTTTAGACTAATGCTCATATGTCTGGCGTAGCTAGATTTGTGACATACGAGTAATATTCTCTGATTCGTTAAAAGCCAAAATTTTCTTAAAAAAATTATTTTTTTCGTTTATTTAACATAGAGTCATCAATTAAGAATTTTTATGTGGCAGAATTTTAAAATCATAGATAAGTATTCATTTTTTTAGCACGTCAGAATAATATTTATTTTGCAGAGTACCTATTGTTGGAAAAATACTGCTAAATAACATTATTTTGTCAAGTTAAGGAGTTTTAATAATTATGATAGCTCTACTTGTCTGTTTTATGAAGTTATTCATACTATTGTATGCCAAATAAACCGTTAATTGTTTGATAAAACATTGACTTTGTTGCTAAGAAGTTTTCTTGCAATGTATATTGGCAATATCCCAATATACGATCTGCCTTTGTAATGGACATCACTGTTGTTGTTAATTGTTGAGTTTTTTAAAAAAAATTTTGTTTAAAAGTTTTTTTCTATGAGTGCGATTTTTTGGTAGACCCTAAACTTAAGTTTTTTCATGTAAGTGCCACTATGTCAGGTATACATATGCGAAATCATACATTGGTGTTTGTTTAGGTTATGTGCCACTGCCCGCCAAACCCTACACTATTTTTTAAATGTAAGAGCAGCTACCCCGTATACCCAGCATTGATGTTTCTATAAGGTTGGGTGTCACTGCTCGGTATACTCGACCTTATTATACCACAGTAGCTCCACCTGTTGATGTGTAAAGAAGCTACGCAAGTAGAACGCATTTTGGGACAATATCTAAAACTTTTGAACCTGCTGATGAAATATCTTGAGCAACATCAACGGAATTCTGTATCTCTTGGCTGAAAATAAAAGAAACCTAACGTACATAAATAGTGCTGTTATAGCAACAAAGAAGCTTCTTCGACGGATAATGTCAATTCTTTTTCAAATTTTAATTAATTATACCAGTTTTTCCTCATACAAAGAGCAATAAATTACAAGATCGCTCATAAATGCAAGATCTAAACAACAGAATTAATATAACAATAAAAAATTAAACTGTAATCGAAAAGCTTGCAACACAAAGTAAGAAAGGGAAGTTTGAGAGAACTTTTTCCAAGTGTGGTAACAGATTAGACTGTCATTCTCTTTCACAAGCAAAATTTCGGAGAATTATGAAGCTGTTATCTTTGTGCTCGATCTTATGGTAAATATAGGGACTCTAGTTTAAATCAGTATAGAGTTCATTATGATTGAGGAGTGTGAATGAAACTGCATCGATATGGGAAAAATAATTTGTATTTAATTTTCATAATCAAATGTTAAAAACATGCTATTGTGAATCCAACAACCGCAGCCTCTTCACGTGTTTAAGTCCGAATATCTTCGAATTTAGTCATGAACTTTTTCAGTTATCTCTTCTGAAATTGAAAGATGAAGAATGCGTTAACGGCATTCTTCATAAAATAATACGGTAAATATTATATCAAATAATAATGCATGGTGCTACTTCAAAAAAATAATATGCTATTATCCATAAAATATACTATAAATATATTCTTTATTTTGAATACTTCGACGTTTCAAATTGCATTACAAATTTTTTAAAGCGTAATGAATTTATTTAGTCTAAGTGGATGAGTCATCAAAACTGAATAAAGATTCAAAGAGACATTTTAGTGAATTTATGCAAACTAGTTTATGTACTGTCTGTGAAAAGTGAAGATTGTCTTGTCTTATTTTGCGCCCTCAATTTTTCGCCTAATAGAATATTTTTTTATGTCAGATTTAAATCCTATTCTTACTGTAATACGAGGTGTCTTCCTTCGTACAATTTTTTATTGTAGAATTGAAGAGGACATCTTTTAACGAAGCTACCACTAAGGATTTCTTACCCATTTATGATTTATTTCAGCAATAAGCGCACCTATTCACAAGAATTTTAAACTTAAAAAAATATTAAATCAAAAATTTTCTAGGAAATGTATAATACGTGTGCATCATGGGTGTTAAATGTACATTTTTTTTCTTTAGATTGATTAAATCGAAAATTTTGTGTTTCACTAATGTATTTTAAGTTAGACTTTTTAACTTAAAAATAATAATTGAATTTAGAGTTGAAATAACAATAAAATATGTAAACTAAAAACCAAAAGACTTTTATAAAATTTACTTAAGTAAAAGAAAATCAGTAGACAAGGGGTAGAATAGAGGGTAAATAATATTCTCGGAATTTTTTTCTTATGATTAAACCTCATTTTTTATGGATAGGAAGGTCACAACATTGCCAGTTTTTTTTATCAAATGTAGTAGGTCTTGATAGTGTGAATTCTATTTTTCACTTTTAAACGTATTTACTGGAATCACCGACCTTCAAGAATTTGTATTCTATTTTTACTGCTAGATTTTGCCAGAGTCAGAAGTTTTTTTATGATGATTGAATGCGTGACTCGGATACATTGTAACGCCGATATACCGGTTGAAAGTGCATATTTCTTTTTCTTGCCATTTGATCTAAATTGTTTTCAACTTTTTCTAATACGGAATTTTAAATTGAAATTCATTCTGATCTACATAAAAAAAACCGAAGTGAATTTTATTTTCTAAGCCAATAGGATGCGAAATAAATTTGTACTGAATAAAACAAAAGGGCTTTACTGATATAATTCTATACATGCAAGCAGGGTTTTTCTTCGAATTGCGATTTATAGATTAAATTAAAAAAAATATTTAAAAAAAATAAATAAAAACTAGTATTATTTTTACATTTTTGCCTTACCAGTACTGACATAAAATCCCATTGCCGACGGGATAAACGTATTAGGTTTTCGCGATTTTCCTTTCCATGCAACGCAAATGCTGGTTAGTTTCCTCAAATAGTCAGCCACGAAGGGTTCTTTGCCTTAATACTTGATCCAGAAGTCGCTTGTTTTTCGGATTAGATTCGAAATTACATGGCTACGGAGTCGAATATTGATAGCTGTAAAATCAGAAATAGGTTGGCTGTCCAATCTTGGTTACAAAAAAATAAATAAAATAGAAATAAAGCATTTTGAAAGATTTCGTAAATTTAAATATTTAGACGAAAGGAATTACTCAAAATATTAATTCCCTTAGAACAAGGAAGATCATAAAATATTTAAAACTTTCAGGAAATTCTTAATGTCAAAATTAAAAAAAGAAATTCTTGTAAATATAATACATTAAAATAATTTTATATGTTTATTGAATACCCTAATGCTTTTAGAAGTCTTTCTTCAATAAATTTGTTAAGATTGTAAACAGGATTTTAAAAATTGAAACTAAAAATATTTTTAAAAAATCATAGTAATCTTATTTTAAAGAAAGTGCTTAGCTAAATATAATCATAAATATTTATTAAATATTCAATGTGAAGATCTCATACCATGTTATGAATTTTAAATAGAAATTCATGAATACTTAACTATAATAGAATGTAAAGACTTTCCATGAATTCATAAAAAATATAGTAATCCTTGGTTTAGAATTTAAATTTAAAATGAAATTTAATAAACGAATACTTTTAAAACAGAAATTTTTTTTCGTTTTCAAACACTCTCCAATAGGTTGATTTTAGTAGCTACAAAAAATAACTTTTTGAGCAGCATAGAATACAAAGAAGATTACAATGTATAAAATGTTTGTGATAAAAGTAATTTTTTTAGAATTATTTTTGCTGTAAAGTTATAATGCACGCTATATATTCCGTAGTGCACTTTATGCTGTTATTTTGTATCAGACTCTTCAAATAAAGAAAAAGGTCTCTTACCCTGATCCTTAGCCTTAAAAACTGATTATTTTGCCATGTGGGAATTGTACTGTTACTGTAGAAAGTACTTTTAAGAGTTAAAGGTGATAGTTTCTTGCACTCCATATTGCGGTTTCATAATAAGAATGCCGACATTGTTAATAGTTTTATTTGAAAGTTCGTTTCAGTGCCAGCGTTCATGCCCGTTTGACTGTCGCACCAGTCTTATAGGAAGGTAATCCAAGCGTCCCTTCGATATCCGATAATTGCCATATCCTTCGAATTCTCGGAAAGTACAGATAGCTGATCCCTTGTTTAAATGGTCATAACAGAGACTTTTGTCTGCTTTCATATATACAAACACTTTTATCTACTTTCATATATATATATACTAACGTACATAAATAGTGCT
>NC_092204.1:81574748-81610314 GCF_043381705.1 Parasteatoda tepidariorum | reverse complement strand
TTCTTATTTCAGAAACAATTTTTTTCTTTTTTTAAATCAGCAGTGGGGACAAGTGAGGGAATGACATATTGGTATATTTTAATTACCTAAAATAAATAAAAAATAAAAATTGATAATTTTATTTTTATTCTTTTGTTAGCTTGCATTCTGAAGGACACTTTCCCTGAAAATTTTTTTTCGTAAGTTGTAAAACAAACATAAAATATACTGGGGACATGAAAATGACTGTTTTTGTGAGAATGACCCATATACAGAGCCTTTGATCTACTTTAATACATAGTCTCTCATTTACTAAACATCAGAGATATTGTTCAAGAGGCAATGAAGGTGAGGTCATCATGTTGAATGATCACATAATGGCCTCGTATATACAGAATATACATGTATATACATCTTAATCACAGATCCCTCTTTATCTTTGAAAGATGTGAATTGGTTTGATAGATTGTGGGGAAGTTTTAGAACTCTATGTTCTCCTTTCCAGGTGTACATTTGTCCTGGATTTTCAATTTTGATGAATGACAGCAATCATAGACATGATGAATGACAGCTACATAGAGTTCATCTAATCAGAAATTTTCTGGGTGGTGAGAATACATCCAGCTAGATCTCCAGGCAACCACCATGAAAAAAATATTTTTGAGGCATTCTGAGAAAGGCAATAAACTGACCTACTTGACAACCATCCAAGGACTTAGAACCGTGTTGTGGGACGAGTAGTACAAATTGTCTTAGGAACTCAAGTGCTTTATTGTCAGTGTGAAATCACAATTTAAGGTTGGTATATGTCTAAGAGTGAACCATGGCTTCTAGTTACCCAATTTATGTTAAATTTTGTAATCACTTTTTCATATATTTCGACTCTGATAAGTTTTATGCTTTTTATTTTAGTTTTTGTATTGTGCATTTTGCATTTCAATCTATGAACATATCAATTTTGATTTAAATCTGTTTCAAAGTAGGAGTATTAGAGACCAAATCGGATAGAATGCCAGTGAGCTGCATAATTTTTCGCATTATTTTTCTTGCATGTAGAACAAATTTTTTTTCACAATACTCAAATTTATGTATCTTTTTTATTATGAAAAAAGTCTTAGTGCAAAGTTTAAAATTACTTTTTCCATTGCTATACTTTTTTCATTGCTATTGTAGCTAAAATTTAATTAATTCCAAGTAAGTACGGATAAAATTCATTCCACGAAATTCCTTTTCTTTTAACAATTTCTAAGATACCAAGTGGACTTTTTATCATTTCTTAGCTGTTTTTAGATCTTTAATCCCAGATAAGTAAGGGTTGTATAAGGAATGTAGTCTGAAATTGTTTTGAAGAATTTAAAAAAAGTAGTATTTTTACTTGTTTGAAAAATCACAAAATATAGAAAAAACAGCTTCATCTCTACCTAATTAAACTAAAAATAATAAAATAAAAAAACATTTTTGGAATATTTAATTTAGAATTTTCCTTTCTGAGTTCTTTTATGAACAAAACACACTTTATTGATTTATACAATTAAATGTTTTTAGGTTGACGTTTTAATAATTTAATTAGTATTTAATTATCCTAATATTTTTTGAAAAAAAGAATGTATGGGGAGAAAACATAATTATTTTATCAATTTTATTTTCATTTAATGGAATATTTACTCGATTAATATTGATAATCATCAGCATTAAAGGTTGATTTCTGTGTAATTTTAATGTTGTTAAGTAAGTAGTGTGACTCAGTAATTTTAAATCAATATAGAAAATCTCTATGAATTTTATCTAAGTTCTTAGACAATAAGTTTTATCTGGCTTCGAAAGAGCTGGGGATATTAAAGCAAAGTGGTATCCGAGCTCGTAAATCACTATCGGAGAAAGTGTAGTTCGATCAGGTATCCAGTTTTTAGCTAGAGGAATCGAATCTTGGCCGAAGCTGTGGTAGACGTAGCCTGAACCCACATGACCCATGACTACCCTCACTACTACGTTGTTATGAAATGACACACAATGCATTGCAATTTCTAAAATAAAGTTCTCTTAAGGAAATGCAAAAGGAAAAATTATGGAATAGAAAAAATGGTAACTTTGTTAATTAGAAACTTGATTATTAATATGCTGTAGGCTAATTGGAAATTCCATCTCTTTGGAAAGGGTGACGTCCTTTTGTGATTTGTCCACAAGGATCAATACAAGAAGCTTAACAAATTATGTTAGTTGTTTCGAAAATAACCATATTTTTCAATTAGCTTATGACATATAATTGAATTCACGCAATTTAAGAGAGGTACTTTTTTTTTACTGTATTTTCATTGAGAGTTTTTACTATTTAGTTCTTATTTTGAATACACTATTGATTTTTAAACACTCATTTCTTGTATCAGATTTTAATTTTTACTTCTACTCACTAGATTACACTTGTTATATTATTATCATAAATTATAATCGTTTCCTACTAGCGGACACTATGCTGTTCGGAAGGCAACTATCAGATTTAAACAAAGGGGGGATAGCTAAGACTCTCTTTTAAAACATGTCTAAGTAGTTTCTAATAAAATTTCTGAAGCTGAGTTGAAAAAACACTGCAAGGAACTAAAAGTAAATTAGATTAAGCTGGATTTTCCAACTATAATCACTGTTTGATTGTGTTCAGTTTGCACACAAATTTGGAATTATGAAGATAGTGCAGCAGATTTACACCATATATTTGATACCAGAGTAGCGTCCAGTAGCCAGAGTATTACCAGAGTAGTTGCATTATTATTATCCTTTCCCCCCTTGTTTCCGTCAAAATCACGGGGTGAGCATTCGCCTCTTATTTCTTGTGTCCGTGATGTTTCCGGGCGAGAGTGTTCAAAATTAATGCTCAAAAATGGTTTAAATATAGGTTTAATCTCTTGAACTCGGAATTTTTTTTATTTCTTATTTTACTTAGTAAATAGCTGCACCATACTATTTTTAATGTAATTGGAGATGGTTAGTTTATTTTTAACTAGATGTCAGCACTATCCAAATATATGCTTTTGTAATATGTATTTCATACTCTTAGCTCCTCAGTTATTTATGCTCTTTGTGAATAACATGGTTTGTGTTATGTGATAAAATATTTTTTAATATTGTAAACATTATGGGGTCATGCTAGTTACAAATGGAGTTTTAGATTTCAAACTCAAAAGAATTCCAAAAATCAAATATGAATACAAATATCGTACACGCTTCTTCTTTTCTATAATTTTCTTGGATAAGAAAAGAGACACTTTTATGGCCATTTTTTTAAAAAAAAAATAAGATCATCAAGATATTATTATTAAAAATACATTAAAGGCACTCCTTTTAATATTTTTAACATGAATGCAGGATGCCAATATTTACACACAGATATAATAATCTTAAATTTTTATTAATTTTGAAATGAGCTCATAAATATGTTTCTCTTTTGCTTGAATATTTAAAAACGATAGATTGTACAAAGTGACTGCCATTTTCTGACCGAAGAAGTACAAGTGATTTCGAAGATCTCAAAAAAATAAATGTTGAAGATAGAGATTCAGTCAAGGGTAAAAATGACAAGGTACGCTTTTCGGAAATTGCTTTTTCAACAGCGCAGCTGTAAAAAGGTTTTGTTGGAAAGAGTTCTTAGAAATTCTCAATAGAGTTTTACGAAAATCGAATCGAGTTTTTTAATACTACTGTTTGTAACGGGAAAAAGTTTACTTTGTACAAAGTTGTTGGCTTGCACAAGGCACACATGAATTGATCATTTTGAAGATGAACTGGAGAATCACTGTTGTAGTACAGAGTCAATTAAACTACTTTTTAATTTAGCTAGAGGTATGTGATAGATGAAAAAGTTAGAATTGTTTAAACGAATATTTATGTGATAGTGATATACGTCTAATTAATTTCTGAACACCGTTTTGGCAGATTTCCGATGTAAAAAAATTAACAAACATGAAGTTGAATAAATAAAGATAGAAAAGGATATTTGATAAAAATATCACAAAAATTCAAGTAGTGTAATGAAAAAAAATTGTGAAATAAGTTTTTTTTCAATTCACTAAGAAAAATGTCTTTTTTTCTTCTGTCAGATTCAAAACAAGAAAGTATTAGTATTACTATCGTAATCACCACACTGTAGAAAATCCCGGATCAAACTATGGTATAAAGTACCGGCAATTCGGGTGCACCATTTTACAGTCTAATATTACACTGCGAAAATGACAGTACGTAATCTTTTCATTAATATATATTTCGTTACAGTGAATCGTGGTTTTAAGGTAACTAAAGCTTGAAAAATAACGGTATATCAGATTTTTTGTTTCGTAACATATTCCGATAAAAGTGGATTTTACGATAAAAAGTACCGGTACTTAGGGTACTGTTACTTTTTACTGTACTTTGATCCTGAATTTTTTAAAGTGTAAATCGGCAGAAAAATATTAATAATTGTAATTATATTGACATCGTCATCAGGAATGATTTAGAGCTGGTAAATTGACTAATTTCACCTAAATTGACAAAGCAGATGTTTAGAAAAATAAATTCATTTTATACTTTAAATTTCAAAAACGAAACTTTTAACTTGTTAATATTAAATAATGCAAGTTCATGTTTACTGAAACACATATTTTAGAATTAACAATTGATGTTTAAGTACGATACCCGCGAGGCTGAGGGAGAATTTTTTATCAAAATATTCCTGGCAAATTATGATAATATTTTGAATAAAACATGTATAATAATTTGTTCAATGGCTTTATTGATAAATAATAAAGCAGCAATTTTAAATGCTTTTTTCGTGGTTTATTTTCTTTTTCTTATATTTTGTTACCTTACATTTTTTTAAGTAAGAGAAACTAAGGAAACTTACTCATATTTATCGTTATTATTTTTTATAAAAGTTCACTCTTTTGTCCAAGCTGATAGGTGAAAAAAAAAGAATTTATTGTCATACAATCATTAAGGTTTTCAACAATTGATATTTTTCAACCAAAAAAGGCGGTTTTTAAAGTTATCATTGCCTGCTAACTTAAATTTGTTAAGAGTGTCAATGTGATGGGCTTTTTTAGCGAAACGAAGAAATTATACCAAAGAAATTAATGACAGTATTAAGATTTAGAACTTTATTTGTGAGAATAGTGAGCAGTGTATTCACGAATGTTTCTCGATTTTTTTTACTTGCATCAGAAATTCGACAAATTCAAGCAATTAACAAATTCTTTTTGATTGATACTTATACTTAATTTACTAAAACTTATTTGCAATTTTACAAAGATCGATAATGAATACGAAACAATCATGAGGATTGGTGAGTGGAGCAAAAAGGGTGTGTGTGTGGAGACTCCTAGTATTAAAAATATTTATTTACAAAAAAGAACGTAACTACTTATCCTTTTAAAAATTTTTAATTAAAAATAATTAATTGTCCAAAAAACCTTTGTAAATCGATTGAAAAGTCCAAACACGTTATAAAAGCAAATAAAACACATTTTAAGAAAGGAAAAAACTTCAGAAGGGATTAACAACAAATTCAACTGAGATTTAAAAAAAAAAAACTTTAACAAAAAGCTTGTTTCTAGTTTGAGTGAAAAAAATATTGCATCAGTTGTTAATAGCTTTTTTTCTGACATCTTAATTCAAGAGCATATGTCAAGGTAAATCGTATGAGCAGTTCAAATCCAAATAATGATTTCGAAATTAAAAAAGAAACTAGTAACAAACACATAAAAACAAATTGCTTCCTTCTTCACTTGTTTTAGTATTTTTGAAGATGTTCAACTTTGTTTAAGGAAAGTTTCTTTTCTTCTTATATACTGTTCAATAGAATACCTTGGGATTAAGTTAAAAAGGGCGATTTTTGATGAAACTTTTTTTTTCTTTTACAAGTATCCAGTACAATATTTTTTAAAAATTTATTAATATTAAAATGATCTCATCTTTATAAATATTAATGTTTCCTTTTGAATTTACATAACAGCTCATAACGGAATCGGAAATTAGCAAAATGTGAAATTAAAACTTTAAGTGAATGCACGCGGTTTTATGCTTTAAGTCTTTGCTACTTTAATGTACACATCTTGCATATCAAATGCTTGTGCACTCCATTTTACATACATTTGGTTTTGTCATTTTTATGTAAAAAGATCGTTCAGTTTTTCTTGAAAGACGGAAAATATATAATTATTCCACTGAGTTGCGTGTTTTTAAATTTTACCAATCATACCCTAAGAATTTAATACCGTGAAATTAGGAATAGTGTGAACTAAATGTGTAAATAAATATATAAATATATAAATAAATAGACCTATATATAGAAAAACAAGTTAAGTAATTTAGTAAATATAATAAATAAGCGAATAAAATAATCAAATGAAAAATAGACAACAAAAATGAGTAATTCTTACACTCTTTCGATAGGTCATTTCCTTTTTGGTTTATAGATGTCAGAATAAATTCTTAATATCAATGTTATTTTTTAAGTTGCAAAAAAAAACGTTTTCGAAATAGTGTATATGGCAAATTTTAAAATACCAAAATCATTCCTGTAATATTTTTTGTAATACTAGAAATGTCTTAAATAATTCTTAAAATGGGAATAGAATTTTTTCTAGTTTGAGTTCCTAATTACACAAAATTTGAAGAAAATATATATCCGCTGTTTAGTTTTAAGTTTAAAAATAATAGGCAGCACTTGTTACTCGAGGCTTTTGCCTTTGTATGCCTTTAAAGAGTAGTCCAAATAACCGACACAACATTTGACATATCATACCAAATTAAGATTATTGACAGATACCATTATCAAAAATAGAATCGAGAAAATAAGTCCAAAACGACCAAGTCAAATTTTTTCTTTATATTTTACTGTTTTGCAGTTTGTAAAAGAACTTCGAAGCCTTTTACTTCGAAACCTCCTAAACCGTTCGAAAACCTCTACCATGTGAACGGAAAATACCAAATGAATGATTTAAATAGCGTGTATTTAGGTTTTTATTATCAGAAATGACATTGCTATACAGTGCGGTAATTTTACCATAGTTTTTTTCTTCGTAAACGTCTGCTTAAAAATTTAATTATTTTAAATAAATTATAGAAAAATGCGTACATTGAAATGGAGTCGAACCTCTCACGTTTTTGATATATAAAACATGTACTTTTTTACATATCAAAGCTAAACAAAAGTTTAAAGTCTAGAATTAAATTCATATAATAAATAGGTAGAATAACAAAATTTTACCATGTGAAATAAATCTACTGTGTTGGGGAAAACATGAAAGACTCAACATCTGATGCAGGGATAAATAAAAAAAAGAGAATTCTTGAATATGTCATAGATGGCATCGTTCGTTTGTTGACAAGGTATCTTTCCGTTTTTATTTATTATTTCAATTCCTCTTCAAATGTTCAAAAATCTACATATATTTTATTGATTCATAGACATTTGACTTTTTTCTTTGGAAAAGTATGATAAAGTAGTTTTGAATTCGATGAAGTTTTGAGGCTTTGGATTATAAATCGTGAAAAGAAATAGTTTAAGATGTGAAATATAATACGCACATATTTCTACGAATCAGAAGTAATCTTATTTGATTTCCGAATATATATCGAAAATATTTTCAAAAACATGGATGAAACGTTATCAGTATTTCATTTTTGAATGAACATATTTTGGAGCTGGTTCATCCTTTATGATATTCTTCTGCCAGACTCACGGAAAGTACTTTATACGCAGATAAATTAAACTTTTTTATGTTTTTAGTGTAGGAAATGTTTACTAGACAGGGGATTTTGCATTCAAATCTACTAAAGTAGCTGTTCTGTTAAAAGGATTTTAGTTCGAAACAAATTGAAAATAATAATACGTTGAAATACATTATAATAATACAATAACAACTGCGCATAAAAATCATATGAATAGCATTCAATCTCTGTTATTGTCATACTTTAATGGGAAAAAATGATGATGATGATGAATCTCCAAAGAGTAAACTTTAGAGAAAGAAGGTTTTAAGGAACTTACACTATAAAACTACTATTTCTAGGAAACAAGTCTAATTTTAGTGAATTTTAAATCTAAAACATTCATTTATTTCGTCAAGTCTTTAAATATCGTTGGTTGTTCTCAACTTTTGGAGAGGAAGAATTTTGGAATTTTTGGAGATGAAGAACCAAACTAACGTTCGGAATTTGGAAGTCTAATCTGTGACGCGAGCAGTTTAAATGAGTGTTAGTGATTTTGGCTATCGTTAGTTGGAAGTTTGCGGAAAGGAGATGAAGGCAAGGTATTATCTTTAATTTTTGTTTTCAGCTTTTAAATTTAAAGTAAATTTTTTCACCCTCACTGAAGTGTCACTTAAAGTTGTCCTCTTCTTGAACTGATAGACTGTTTAAACCTCTCGAACTGCTAAATGCAAACACCTTTTGCACCTAAATATCAATTGTTTTAATACCAAACCATTCAGTGATTGAATTTCTTTTTCATACAATTTTTATATTATTGCTGTTTGTACCGTCACTGTAGAAAAACTTCCTTAAATGTTTTTTTTAATGCATTGTATTTTAAATTTTTAAAAAAATAAAGACCCTGAATTCTTATCCTTGTAAAATATATTTTACGTATTTATTTACGTCTTTTTTTAACATTCACATTAAATTTCCGTTTTCAGAGCAGGAAATAGTTATAAAAGATATTTACTCTCTCAAGCTATGATATTAATGCTTAAAAAAGAAAAAAAATGAAGAAGTAAAATGCAACACATATGTTACTTGACTTATTACAAGTTTATATCAACTCAGTTCCTCCATTGATGATTTTTCTAACGAATGAAAAAGGAAAGAAATTCGTTGTGTGATCTGCGGCAGAATAATCGCCAAGTCTTGACAACTTGCAGGCTGTGGTCCACGAGAAACTGAAAGAAAGGGGAAAAAATTCGAAGGACACCAACTTGAAGGGTATGACTCGTAGCTACCCCTAGGCATACGTCTACATATTTCTTTTGGGCAATTGCAAGTTTTAAATCCACTTGGTTCCGTGGCGATTGTAGTTGGAGTGACAGAACACGATACGTAGATATCCCCAAGGGAAAAAAAAAACTTCTATGTTGTATGTTTATTTATTTATTAACAAAAATTTTTTTTTTTAAAAAAAAGCCTAATATCCAAATAATTATTGTATACAAAGTATGAGTGGAATATGATTGAAAAAAAAAGAAAAGATTATATGTTCTTAATTTAAAAAAATGGTGCTATTGATGAAATTGAGTTCCTTTAACTACATTTAAAGAACCTAATTTTATACCGAATATTTTTTATTGCTGGGAGATTTCAGGGAGGCACAATTTCGTTTAAGGGTATGATTATGCACATTTTTAAGCTTTATAAGCAAAGAACTTATTAAACACTTAAAATATTTCATTTCGTTAGAAAAAAAATGAAAATTTCATAGTTCTAGGAATAAAGTGTCCCCATCGCCCCACCCAAAAAATGAACGTTTCATACATCCTCATCTCATTAAACACCATTGATTATTTTAAGTCTTAACTACTCTTAAATTCTTCGAAAAATTTTGAAATACGTCATAAACCATTATAACAGCAATATGTATTGATATTGTAACACTATAACACCGCATACATCATAACAACATTCGAACACCTTCATTCTTAGAGCAGTAAGATCATATATATTCTTACAAGAATTTTGAAACACGTCATACATCCTAACGTATTTGAAACACCTTTAACCTTATAGCAACAATCTCGTATGTATCCTCATAACTATGTTGAAACGCGTCATACATCTTTATAACAGCAATGTAAAAAAATAACATTTAAATAACGTCTTTATAACAATAGTTTATAACAGAAAGTGAAGTAAGACCAGGTTGCTAAGATAATTGGAGCTAAATTATTCGACCTAGAAATTGTCAGATTTAATCAAGATATTCATTGTTTAGCTGTGCGCATCATATCATTCCTCAGAAATCATAGATCAGTAACATTTTTTTAAAAGGGATTTTGTTTTTTAGAAAAAGTTAAATCACTTGGTCTTACCCCACTAGTAGGATATGATCAGGTACTCATCTTATTCTATGGGAAATATTAGAATTACAATGAATTCTACGAAAATTCCACGAAATATAAAAATAATGACTTCCGAGCTTTAAGGAAGAAGATATGTAATAAATTTTGTCCTGAAGCCGGTAAGACCTTTTTGCAGATATGGTTGTAAATATCTTTTTACTAGACATGGGACTAAATTCTTATTGTTTGTTAGGAATAGATGCTTAGTAAACTTTTAATAAGTCAGACTAAAAATAATTTTTGTAACTATAATGACTAATAAATGAGGCGTTTTTAAAGACAAGAGATCATTAGAGAGTTGACCTAGCAAGCAAACTCATCTACATAAACGCCGAGAATTAATCGCCATCAAGACGCAAATCTCGTTGATCCTTTGTCTTGACTAGTAAAGCGTAATTCAGAGTTTGTCTGCTAAAAACAGAGTTAATTTTGAAACTATCAAGATACCCGTTATCACCCCTCTACATGGTTTTACCACACTCTTGCCTCTCAATTGTTTTAAGACGGTATATAGCTTCATAAAAATGTTGAAACATTTAATTTATAAAAGCCCCATTATTGTATTCATCTTCTTAACAATGCAAGAACACCTCTCTTTATTGTAATCTCGAACATCTCCCAACAATGTTTAAGCTATTGCATGCATCCTTAATTTAACTAGATGCTGTAAGACAGTACATACACTCTCAAAAATATGGAAAAAACCTCATATATTGTTACAACAGTAACTCGCATTTATCCTCACAACAATGTTAAAACACCCTATGCATCTTTCTATAGTTACCTATATTTATGATGTTAGAGAGCTGAACTAGCAAGCAAACTACGCTACACAAGAGCCGAAAATTAATCGCTATCAAGACGCCAATCTCATTGATCCTTTGTCTTGACTAGTAAAGTGTAATTCAGATCTTGTCTTCTAAAAACAGAGTTAATTTTGAAACTATCAAGATACCCGTTATCACCCCTCTACATGGTTTTACCACACTCTTGCCTCTCAATTGTTTTAAGACGGTATATAGCTTCATAAAAATGTTGAAACATTTAATTTATAAAAGCCCCATTATTGTATTCCTCTTCTTAACAATGCAAGAACACCTCTCTTTATTGTAATCTCGAACATCTCCCAACAATGTTTAAGCTATTGCATGCATCCTTAATTTAACTAGATGTTGTAAGACAGTACATACACTCTCAAAAATATGGAAAAAACCTCATATATTGTTACAACAGTAACTCGCATTTATCCTCACAACAATGTTAAAACACCCTATGCATCTTTCTACAGTTACCTATATTTATGATGTTAGAGAGCTGAACTAGCAAGCAAACTACGCTACAGAAGAGCCGAGAATTAATCGCTATCAAAACGCCAATCTCATTGATCCTTTGTCTTGACTAGTAAAGTGTAATTCAGATTTTGTCTGCTAAAAACAGAGTTAATTTTGAAACTATCAAGATACCCGTTATCACCTTTCTACATGGTTTTACCACACTCTTGCCTCTCAATTGTTTTGAGACGGTATATAGCTTCATAAAAATGTTGAAACATTTCATTTATAAAAGCCCCATTATTGTATTCCTCTTCTTAACAATGCAAGAACACCTCTCTTTATTGTAATCTCGAACATCTCCCAACAATGTTTAAGCTATTGCATGCATCCTTAATTTAACTAGATGTTGTAAGACAGTACATACACTCTCAAAAATATGGAAAAAACCTCATATATTGTTACAACAGTAACTCGCATTTATCCTCACAACAATGTTAAAACACCTTATGCATCTTTCTATAGTCATCTATATTTATGTTGTAACGCTGCTTGCATCAAGAGAGCAATGTTGAAATGCTTCTGATATCCTTAGTTCAATAGTTTTTTAAAAAACTGGTAATACATTTTAAGGGTTTGAACCTTCTCTCATAACACCAAAGACTTTCGTTATTCCAAACTCGTTCTAATTAGATTTATAATTAGTTTTAGTTTAAAATTAAATCAATTTAAATAAAAAGTTTTAAATAAATATATTTATCAAAAATTTGAAACTTAGAATCGGAAAGCATGTCAAAATGCTATAATTAAGAATCAACAGACTGATCATTCCCAGGAATGATTCTTTTTCTTAAACATTCCTTTCTTTTGAAATGTAATATTTCTGAAGGAAATCTCATTTGCCGAAGGGAAAAATGTGAAAGTTATTTCCCTTTTATTCTGACGGATTAATGGCTTTAATGAATTATGAAAATATATTCCAAAGAAATCAGCTGAGTTTCTGTTTCAAGGATTTGACTGTCAACAATTGAGATCAAAACGGGAAGTCTTTTATAAACAATAACAAAAGTACCCGATAAGTTCTTGTACCTCAAGGCACTTTTGATATTGAACTGACAAGGTCTTAAATCTCCGGGATCTTCTGAATGACATGAGTTGTTTTATTTGTTTAAGATTTAAAAAATGAAAAAAAAACAAGTATTTTTTTTTTTTGAGGAACAGAAATTTCAACTCATGTGATTTAATCTGAATAAGTTTAATACTTATATTTAAAATTGTCAATTGAAAGTGCAATAAAATAATTTTATTTTCCTAAACATCTGCTTTATTAATTTAGGTTAAACTAGTCAATTAAGCAATTTCCAATCCTTCCAGATGACGAGGTCAATGCCATTGCAATTAGGATTTTTTCCCGATAGAAACTGTAAAAATTCCGAATCAAAATAAGTTATAAAATTCCGGCATTTTTTACAGTAAAATCCATTTTTTACAGGAACATGTTATGGAACAAAATATCTGATAAACCGTAATTTTTACAGTATTAATTACAGCTGAATCACTTTATTTAAATATATATTAATGTAAAAATTACGACATAATGGTTTAAGGTAAAATGGATTTGGTTATTAAAATAATTTTACGGATGATGCACCCAAAGTGCCGATACTTTGTACCGTATTTTGGTCTGAACTTTTTACAGTGTAGCTGTACTCTATTTTGAGATCCGAATCCTTCTTAAAAAACGTATGTTTTCTAGAGGAAGTAGTTTTTGAGTCTGATTTTGTAATTTAAAATATCGCCTTCAAACGAATTAATTTGCTTATTTAAGGTTTAAAATAAGCAAATACCTTTGAATAATCAAGCTTACAGCTTAGTACGTGAAAAAGTAATCATTAGAACAAAAGTTATTACGGCATTCGTTTTTTTGTGTATTGTACACAGACATTAGAAAAGGAAGTTTATTATATAATATGTTTTTCAAAAAATCCTTTTTCAAAATCTTAGTTTCAAATCTCTGAAGATTGAATTTCAGAGAAAATCCTGAATTTGAATTTTCTGCCGAAGCTTTTCGTTACATATTCAAGATTGTAATCTTTTTCCGATATTTTTCTACAAGCTCGAATTTCCATTGTATAAGTTACTTTTATCAGGTTTGCATTTACAATATTTAGATGAACGAGATAAAATGCTTAGTTCCAAAACGTAATTCAAAGAACATTTGTGCAGTTTTATTTCGATTATTTCGATGTTACAAATTTAATGAATGAGATGGTTTTAATTATAGTTGTTTAAACTATTAGCGATAAAACATTGTTTGCGATAAAGTTTAGTTATTAGCACTATAACTATTTTTAAGCTATTTTTTATAATTACAAAATTGCAGTGATTTGATTTACTGTTAGCTTGATTATTAAAAGAAAATATTCGAAATTTACCTTTCCAAAATTTAAATTTATTTTCAATTTAGTATATGGCAATAAGATTTTAGAGATTATCACTGAATTTTTTAAATATTAATTTAATTTAAATTTAATTTAATTTTAAATAAAATTCAATCAGCATTATTTCATTTTTATTAAATATCCTTTGCACATTAACTGAAAGAAAGCTGCATTTAATTACGCACAATGATTTGAATTAGTGATGAATGTTTAAAGAAAGTTTCCTTCAAATAAATTTTCTAAAATAACTTTTATGCAAAAATAGTATAATTCTAAATTTAAGAATATGTTGTGAATTTACTTTTTATAATTACTTAATGTCTGTTCCAGACGCAACTGCGTGAACGCAGAGGCGGTGATTATTTATTATATTATTTATTATATTATTTCTTACATTATTCTTTTGTTGGCAACATGTATATATTCTTTGTGTACTTTTGTGATANTTAATGAATGAGATGGTTTTAATTATAGTTGTTTAAACTATTAGCGATAAAACATTGTTTGCGATAAAGTTTAGTTATTAGCACTATAACTATTTTTAAGCTATTTTTTATAATTACAAAATTGCAGTGATTTGATTTACTGTTAGCTGGATTATTAAAAGAAAATATTTGAAATTTACCTTTCCAAAATTTAAATTTATTTTCAATTAAGTGTATGGCAATAAGATTTCAGAAATTATCACTGAATTTTTTAAATAAGACGCAATTCATCAGCATTATTTCATTTTTATTAATTATCCTTTGCGCATTAACTTAAAAAAAGCTGCATTTAATTACGCACAATGATTTGAATTAATGATGAATGTTTAAAGAAAGTTTTCTTCAAATAAATTTTTCTAAAATAACTCTTATGCAAAAATAGTATAATTCTAAATTTAAGAATATGTTGTGAATTTACTTTTTATAATTACTTAATGTCATTGTTCTAGTTTGTATCGACAAGTTTTATATAAAAGTAAATTCTTTTATCACCACTATCTATTTCTTTTAGGGAATGCAACTCAAAATATTGAAGTTAATGTTCAGAACAAATTGGCTCAGTTATAAAACTTACTACTGACATAATTAAAACTTTATGGTAAAGTTTTACCGGAAATTATGCTTTTTAAATTTATAGTTTCTTATTACCACACATGTACTAAAAAATTCAAAAAGGTGGAAGGTAAATTTAACCAGGCAAATGGTTCTTATGCCAGGCTCTAAAGTATCACGATAAAATTACCACAATTACCAAATTTTATCACTTATTATAAAACCATATTTCAGTGTTAATTTTATCAAAATCATTACCAAAATGCTTCGGTAAAAATTTTCGAGGGTTTTGACCTTCCCACAGCCAGGAGCACAGTAGAGTTTGTTGTTGCTGTTACTAATCTCCAGTTTGGACTGACTCCGCCCGACAGTCAATGGACTCACAGGATTGGTCTGACTCCGTCGGACAAAACCTGTGAGTCTATTGACATACATGAAATCAATAACCAGTAAGGGGGAAGTATGGATGTCTTTCCATAAAAGTTTGGAGTATTCTAAGATGCGTTCAGATGAAGCTCTGAAATGGTGGATTTTAGGGAAAGGTGGGTAGGTCTTTCTGCCATCAGAATATAGTAGGCACTTAATGTGACCAATGGCGCGACGTGAGAGACTGGTGTTTGACTTCCGGTCGCAAGGAAGTGTTAGAGATAGACCCTGTTTCCTACCCTTATGCCAGTGATTATGTGGAGGTGACAACCAGGCTTTCCAATTTTTGTGCTTTTATTTGGGAGAGTACCTCTAAGTGTGTCAGCTTTGTGGGAAAGGGGAAGGAATGACTTAAGTCTTCCTTACAAGGCTGTCAGTCATTTCATTCCCATAGATGTTAACATGTGAGGGGACCCAATGAAAATATATGTTATGTTGATAGGATATGAGCTTTAATTTGTTCATAATAGAAATACTTGCTTTGTGTCCTATGTGGGTCCAGTTCCTCTGGTGTTAAAACGAGCTTCAGCTGTTAGTAAGTATCCAAACGTTGGTATAGTTATTTTCATTCAGGACAACTTCAAGTCCTGTGTCTATCGCTAGCGGTTCACATCGAAACTGTCCGGATTATGTTGACTAATAGAAAATCTGCTTCGTGGTGTCTAAACGTAGATTCTACTGCCTGTCAGATCGTTGATTTTGCTGCAGTCAGTGGAAATCTGAATGTCACACTGAAGAATCATATTTTTAGCTTCTAAGGCCATTTATCTGAGGTGGTCAAGAACAAAATCCATCTTATTAATAGATATAGAAAAGTTGTAGCAGAAGTAAACTCTGGAAAGGTCTTTCACAGGTGAAGTTAATACGGTTGTGAAAAGCTGCGAAATGAATACGGTTCTACATTGTTCCTCAATCAGGTGTTGTGCCAAACTTGAATAAATGGGCTATTTTTCTTTAGTCGTTGATTAAGCTTCCGATAGCTTAGGAATTTATAAGTTTGATTGCATTTGCCAAAGCTGGAGATTTCGTTATAATATTTGATCAGGTTGGCTTATCTTCTAATGTGCAAAAATTGTAGATCAGCCTCATGAAGGACAGCGTTTGAAGGTTAACTAGGTCGTAATCCAGTAATGATGCGAAATGCACATCACTTAGATGTACTTTTTCCAGTTTTTTCAAGTTCGAGTTGGAAGTGCAATAACAAATTGTTTATAATAATGTTAAACAATAAATTGTTTATAATAACGTTAAACAATAAATTTTTTACAATAACGTTAAACAATAAATTTTTTTTAATAACGTTAAACAATAATTTTTTTTTATAATAACATTGAACAATAATTATTTTACAATAACGTTAAACAATAAATTGTTTATAATTACGTTTTCATTATTATTGTTTATAACGAATTGTTTTACAATAACGGTAAAGTTTGCCATATTCTGGTAGTTTTGATCATATTTTTTTTCTCAGGGTAGGATTTCTCAGACGTAAAATATTGATAAAAGTTTAGCAAAAAAATAGGTACCTCTATAGAAAATATAAAAAAAAACATTATTTAATACCGTGTAACTTCACTCCACAAAACTCACTGTGAACTTCATAACGTCTAGATTTGGTTCATAAGCAAGATTTAAATGCTTTGTCGCTTCCAGTTTCAGCCATTCGTTTAAGCTCGTATTCGATCGTTTCGTCCGTTACGTAATTCGATAAATTTGTTCAAGCAAATTCATCGAATTATGGTATGTTGGTTTAAGCTTTTTCCCAGTTGTTCAAATAAATTGCTCAAGTTGTATGGCTGGTTCAAATAAAATGAATTTGCAGCCTAAAAGTGGTGATAAAGTACATAATCTTTGAGTTCAATGGACTTCAATGGATAATGAAATTAAACTATTTATTCCTTTAATTAACTCAGGCTTTTCATTATAATACCCCTAAACCATTTTCGATGATTTTATATAAAAATGGATTCACGTCAGCAAAAATTGAGAATTATTAATTCCTTTTAATGAAGATTTTCATTTTACTTACTAATTACTTGTAAATATTTTACACAAAATAAATTTGCACTTAAAAAATCGTTAGGTCTAAAAATCAAATTTCTTACACTTTTCCTCGAAAATGTCTTGGATTATTTCTTTCTTGAGAAGTCTTTTGAAATATATATAAAATTTCTTTTCTTCGCGATTCAAATAAAGCAAAAATCAATTTAGAACGTGTGATCCAAAAAGTTAAATTTGTCTGTCCTAGAAACTACAAACCAGAGTAATGAAAAAAGTCTGGAGCGTAACTTTAGAAAATGTTTTATCATAAAATATTGCGTGGTATAAAGTTTTAATAAAAGGAAGGCCAATATTTCTTGCTTCGTGTGTTTAATAATACTTATATGTTATAGCATGGAAATTCAATCAAAGTTTAAACTTTTTACACCTTTTATATTATTTGAGAAAAAAATATATAATAAGAAACTAAGGAGAAGTTGAAAATTGTTATATATTCGAACATAACAGTATTAGAGATATAAGTATGAAAAATTATATATTTTTATGAACAAATAAATTCCCAGAATTTTATTCATAGAAATATTAAATTTTTCTGTAGTTACTTAGTAATTTGAAGACAATACGTAGTCTACAAAACAAAATTATAGTACATTATAGAAAATTTTGAAGCTAATTGAAGTAAAATATTGTACTTTATAGGCTTGATTACATGATAATTTGATTACACTTTTATAGAAATTAGGTTTAGATTACCTAATTGAGATTTTACCAAATATGCACTGTATTATGGTCGAAGTTACTGATCGACGACGATGAACAATTTTTCTTAATGTGTATATTAAAGGTACCTAAATCTTGGATCAACGTTGACCCAATTTTTCTGAAAATGAATATATTGAATATATAAATCTTGCATCAACGATGAACCAATTTTTTTGAAAGTGTATACCAAATGAACCTGAATCACTGTTCAACAATGAGCCTATTTTTGTGAGGATGTATATCAAAGGTGCTGATATTATGGTACAACATTAAACAAATTTTTCCATATGGGTATTGAGGATAGCAACTAAACTTGTCTATTTAAGACCATGATTTAAACGTTAAACAAAATTTTCGTTTGTTTGACCTTTATTAGTAAGTAATAATATCAGATTTTTACTAATCTTTTTATTTTTCGCAATGATATGTCAGGAACATGACATTGTATAAATGAAGATCAAGGAGAAAAGAAGTTTATATTCATAAAACGGTGCAAAAAGCGAATCTCATGGTTTAGAGAATTTTCTGTAGAAAGAATTTGATTGAAATTGTGAGAATATAAATATATAAACGAGTACTAGCAATTATTTTTATCCCTTAAGAATTTCAAATCAAAATTTAAAATTTTTGATATTGATAAAAATAAAGTTTCAAAATGGGGTTGGACCAGAACCATTTCTTTTTCAAATTTTCATTCCAGTCAATACATTTCTCTAGTTTACTCGTCGTCTTCTGCATTATTCTCTCCGTTATTCTCCTTTATGCGTGAAGACGAACCTTATTTCCCCAGCGTGGTACTTTTTCACTGTGTAATAATTGTCGTGGAGAACCGATTTACCATGTTATTTATTTGTCATAACTTAGTTATCCTCAAAATGCACAAGATGGCTGTCGATCCTATCCTCATGTTTGATAAAAATGGGCATAGACCCTTTTTGGCCCTTAATCTTCAAATCTTTACAAACAATGATAAGTTATTCAACATAAGGAGATCGAAACAATGATGAAGTGTTTCGAAATAAAGCAAAGCAGCCAGCAACTGTTCTATTTTCTTAAAATAAAATGAAATTAGTGTCTTTAAATAGCTAATCATAATGTTTGGTGTGGATTAGAAGAATCACCAAAAGCTGTACTAGATATTTGTCATTAATCTAGCAGCGTCTGGGAGCTTGGCATGACAATACTGTGAATGCTCAGTTGGACTGCGTTATGGCGGTGGTAATCTAGTAACTCTTCTACATACTAATTGCAAAAAAAAAAAGAAAAGAAACCACAGTCCGTAGTGGGCCAGGAGGATCATGAAGGATAAGGCGTCCCAATTTATCGACCAACATCATTGTCGTAGCAATGTAGTCATCAATGCACATAGTTCCACCTTTATTTCCCAGACAAGCTGTTACCCATCCATCTGAAGTTGAGTGGGCTTCAAGCCGCCACTGGGGATCGAACCTCAGCTCTTCACAATGATAGCCCAGTAGTGCCTTAACCATTGAGCCATCGCGACTCGCATACTGATTGCATCACACACTGATTACTAATTGCAATCAATTTCGATTATGATTTTCTACATGAAAGTATACAATATTTTTTCTATGCAGGGTCCTTGCTTTAAAGAAGTTGCAGGCATTGACTGACTGTAAATTGTGCTGTTGAAATCGCATATGTTAACAAAAATACTTTGTGTTGCTGGAAATTTCCTCACAGATAAGTAAGTCACCCCCATTTGTTTAGTACAAAGATTGATGCATAAATTTTTTCAGTTTAAGAACTGATATAAAAAACGAACGAAAAAATTGCAAAGCAAATGTGTTAGTGTATCAAGTTTTATATTTATGTCGGATGTTGATACTTAGAAAATTCGAATTTTATAAATCTTGTTAATCTGCCATTGTATCTAAGTACATTCTCAACTATTCAAATGTCCAATACTACAATCGATTTTGTATCGATACTAATTTTTTGTACTATTAACCCATTAGTTACCAAAACTCCCGAAATGGGAACATCTACTTTTTTATTTTATGTGCTCCCACTTCATTGATTAGTTTAAATTTTTATATAAATGTATCAGTATAAATATAAATTATGATTATCTTGTAATAATTTTTATGAGAAGGAACAATATTTATTAAGTTTTAAAATTTTATAATGAAAATAGGTATAATGAGAAAAAAAATGTGACTTTTTTTCTCTCTTCTATTTTTGAACACATTCTTTAAAATTTTTTTTTAAATATAATCGTAGAAAATCTTTAGAAGATAGTTATCTTCAATGTCTGATGAAAACTGATTCAAAAAATTTTTACAAATAGTTGATAACAACCTTCTTGTTCGTCAGTCCTGATATGGGAGCCTAGGCGTAAAGTATAAATTAAAAATTTAAAAAAAAAAACCCTAGTGCAAAATCTTTTATTCTGCTTTATATGTACATTATTAAATGAAATAATTCTGAAAAAAAAATTGTTATATAATTTAGAGGCGTCCATTGGATTACTGCACTGACACAAAAACTGACAAAAAAACTGAAATACAAATACACGATGTGGCTTTATATCCAAATGTAGAGCTATAATGCAGCTAGCCTTACTATTTTCATTATCTGTGCTGCACCTAAATATGATTTCATTTACTCAAATCTTCAAATATCGATTACTTTAACCGATTTTACTTCGACGGTTCCAAAACTGAAATGTTTGTTAACAAACAAACATTGTAACGGATTTTGTAACATTTTAACATTGTAACGGACCAATTTTTCTTTAAAGTAAGAAAAATATATTAAGATAGGACACAAAAGTAAGCAAATAGACCTTAGCATATTTGATGACTACACCGAATAGCTTATTATTAATCCATAATATTTAAAGTTGTAACGTACCTGATATATATATATAAAAAAACTTAAAGAAATATTTTAGGGCAATTCCACGAAATTGTCAACTTTTAAGTGAAATTNCATATTTGATGACTACACCGAATAGCTTATTATTAATCCATAATATTTAAAGTTGTAACGTACCTGATATATATATATAAAAAAAACTTAAAGAAATATTTTACTTTATAAAATAAACTACTGTTTGTCAATTGCTATATATATTCTCATTAACGTTACTATCTGTTAGAATCGGGACTTTTCTCATGATTGACAGAGAGATTAAAATAAAACTCTCTAGTTTGACAATTCGGGGATCCCTGAGCTATATTTCGTTAATTTTGAGAGCAATTCCATCACAAAATCAGGTGATTTGTATCAGGAACGTGAACTCTCAAATATCGAAACTTCATCTTAGTGCATTGCGGGAGATTGTTAACTAGAATGAAAACTAGACGATTAAAAATGAAATGACAAATTAAGCAGCCTGGGTTTGAATGACGGTCAAGGAGTTTGCCTCCAGCCAGAAAGATCCCGAGATCAAATCTCGTTCAAGTCATAGGTATTATTTAGGTTTCTGTTCTTCTTGTGTTGTTAGGGTGGCATTGATCCCCTTATATGGTGCCTATGATAAAATGGTTATTAGAAAGGTTAGATATTTTAGGCACTAAGTATTTTTTTCTGTTAAAAAATAGAATGCGAAATATTTCTTTAATTTAGTTTTACTATATTTGACATTAAATAATTGAGTCACATATTGCAAATTTAATTAAATATAATTTTTAAACTCAAGCGTTAAGAAAAAATAGTTTTATATATTGGACAACATGAAGCACGTTTTTGAAGAAATATTTATTATTCTATTAACCGCCAAGTTTCTTAATTTCGCTTTTTGCACAAACAGAAAATTTATGTTAGTACAATTTGACTGAAACAATTAAAATATTTTCTATTTAATGTCACGGGCTATGTAAGTAAATATCACAAAATTTATTGATTGATTTCTGAAATATTTTAAATTGATCTTAAAAATATTTTTTTAAAAAATTTTTAAGAATAATACTTTTAAATGTCAAAATATTTAAAATATTTTCCTCATACCAGGTATAAATCTATATGTTTTAATCCCTTTTTCTTCTTCCATTTTACAAGCAGACTTTTCTTTACCTCAAAAGTCGGATTTTAAGTCAAAAACAGAGCCTTTATTCGGAAATGTAAGCTCTAAAGATGGAAATAAGGGACTTCAAACTTGTAATATAATCCTTTTAAACATAAAGACTCATAGTGCCATCATTTTTCCTACAGGAAATAATCCCTAAATCTGTTATCGTAGGGAAATATTGATATTTAATAAGAAAAAGATCTATAGATGGTTTATACTTGACAAACATCAGGAAAGAGTTTTAGTTTTTTAAATAGAGAATTTAAGAATTCGTTTATTTTTTTGTAAAATATTTTAGCACACTATTAAAAAAAATTTATAGTGTAGTACTGATACAAAAAGATAAAATTATGTATTTTGAGGAAAATTTGAAATTGAGCTAATAATAATGATAATTAATAAATAATCACAAGAAACTGAAGCGGTAAGATAGTATCTGATTGAAAACTTTATTCGTCATAAAAATAAATAAATAGGAACAAAATCTCAGTTCTCTCGGCCATTGTTGTTTTTTTGCTGCTGTTCTGATTTTTATTTTTCTCCCTCGACTACTGTGGTTTTTATAGTTTTATTTCTCACCCTTATTTTTCCATTTTACGTTGGCAACTGTTCATTTCATTATTCAAATCAATTTTGTTTATTCTCATTCATGTACTGGCACTTGTGGTGAAATGGGCACATGTTTTTGAACGCTTGAGCCTTTTGAATTGAAATGGAAATAAATCTTTCCAACACTTACAAACATTTATAGACAATGATCAAATACTTTAAACTAAATGTTAAAAACCATTTATGGCTATTTTGTTAACTGCAGATATTTTGCAACATTTGGAAATTAAACAAAAAACAATTGTGTTTAATTTGTCCCAACATTTTTATTATGTCACTTTTCTTGTATTTACCTATTCTATCTCATTGTAAGTTAATGATCAAAGTAAATGTTTTTATGAACTTTGTAAAATATATATAAACATCATAACACACGTCATAAGTTAGGTCATAAGAACTTTTTTCTGCTTGAAAATTCATGAATTTGATACCATTGTTTAAGGCTTTCATAAAATGTCGCATATTGCTTTTTGAGACCATAGTTTTAAATTGAACTTACAGAAATGCTATTGCAAACTCTTTTCGAATCTCTAAGTATTCACAAAAACCTTATCTCATTTCAAAGCAAATATTTTATCTATAATTTGCTGAGGTTATTGTGAAATTTTGCCAAGTTCATTTATTATTTTTTTTCAACTTTTCAATGGGTTCTTTTTTGCTAGCAATGTTATACTAAAATATTTTTGGGATTTGCAGAAAGAAATTCTTTTAAGCTTACTACCAAAATTTAATTTTATTTTTAAAACTATTTTGTTATGGGAAGCTGGAGGGGAGGGGGGTGAATCGCTTCCTACACGCCAAAGAACTAGTACTAAAATTTCTTGAAACTTTCTTCTTTTTTGACGTATTTGTTGCCTGGTATATGCTCCGAGCAAAACATTCGTCAAAGGGAAGAAATAACTGTCATCACTTCGAGTAAGTGATTTTTTTCCAAAATTAAAGAAATATTTCATTATTCTGTTTTTTTCAAAGGAAAATTAAAAAATTCGTAGCGACTAATATTTCTAACTCTTCAAATAATTACATTATCACGGGAATCATATAAGTTAATTAATGTTGCCGAAACAACACAAGAAAGACAAGTAGAAAAATGAGATAAGTTACACCCCTGGCCAAAGAAGGATTTTAACCCAGAATCTACTTCGTTCAAGGCCAGCATCTCGACCTCTATACAGACGGTTAGTTTGTTTCATCACCTCATTTTTGATCGTCTAGTCTTAATTCTAGTTTCGTCATTCTACATTCTAACAATAACTACCCACGATGCACTACAGAGAGGTTTCGAGTTGAGGAAACATTTTCGTCATATATTTGAGAGTTCATATTTCGTCACAAATCACTTGATATCGTGACCAAATGATTCTCAAAATTAATGTAATGTTGGTCAAGAATTTCTGAATTTCCGAAAGTAAGAATTTTATTTTTGAGAGATTACCGACATTTAAAAATTAATGAATTTGGTGGTAAGCATATTTACCACAGCCTTAACGAAGTAAAGGCTTTTCATGGCCAGAATAAAACAGCCGAAATGTCGTGCACTCTCAAATATTTTGTGAAAGATATTTACTATGTAAACATTCCTAAATGTCACTTAACTTCTCATATCATTATTGTTCTTAAGATTCAGTTACTTAAAAAATCTGCAAAGGCTTATTCAAATTTGAAAAACAGTGTTTCAAAAATGCAATGAATAATTACTAAGCATGCAAGTAAAAGTACTCTTCCTTTTCTCTTAAATAAAATTTCTTTTATTTTCGATTTTTAATACACACTTTTTTCTGAAAAGAAATTCTTTATTGAAAATAGTGTTCCGAAACAATTTATTAACTTTATCGTTTCACTCTTTCTCCTTAAATATCACAGAAAATGAAAAAAGAAAATGGAATGATGGGAAAAACAAAGATTTAAAAATGAAATTACTCAACCTTTATAAAACTGATATTTGATGAACAACCAGTGAAATACAATCAGAAATTCTTTAGTTGGAAGATTTTCTAATCCCAGAGGTTTTATTTATTTATTACCTATTCTTTCAGTTATAAATTACAGTTTCTTATTACATTTTTTTAGATACATCAAAATACAATGTATTTCCTTGCTATTTCAATTGTAACAATAGTTCGTAAAAATATTTTAAAATCTTTACCTTTTAGTAGTGTCAAATTTATAATATTTCATTGTTTATTTGAATGGAAAATTCTTTTTACAAAGATTTTAAAAATAGCAAATTTATGAAATCAATATAAAAAAATCAATAACAAAGCTTTTCAAACTTTCTTCAGTCTTGTAATTTTCAACCTATTTTATATTATACGTTAATCTATATTCATACCATATAAATTTAAACATTTATAGCGTTGTTAAGCCGGGAGGAAGTGCACCTCCTGAACAATCGTTAAGACGCAAGGGTCATGGAATGACCTCAAATAAATTTTCTTAATATGCTGCCAAAAAACGCTTTTTTTTGTAAAAAATTTAATTCAGCATACTACTTACTTCTCTAGTAATTAGTACATAAATTATTATGACTTAGTCTATATAACTGTTTTAATGCAAACATGAATGTATAAAGTAATATTTATTTATATTTATAATCTATACATAATAATAAACGCGGCTGCGTGTGTGTCTGTAATCACAATATATCGCCCCAGAAGCCTCGCCCAGGCACGAAACTCGGCACATAATTGTGTTTTGACATAATGAAGAAGTATTTTTTTTCTTTTTCAAAAATTTGGATTAGTTTTTTAGTTATCAGTCATTTTGTAAGAAAATCTATGCTTTTTCTTCTTCAAAGAGCCATATTCAAAAAACTATTAAAAAATGCATATACTTTTCTCCACTCTTATAAATGTATGCTAATGCGAACCTTACAATTGAAATATTAATTTTCGACAACTTAAACCAATAATATACGAAGGAATTAATAATTTAATTGTAAGGTTCGCATTAGTTTACATTTATCAAAGTGGAGAAAAGTTTAACTTTTGTATTAAAAATGTGGCAACATATTCGATACGTAAATAGAACGCTTCGCTTTGATATATTTGTCGCTGTTCATAATTGTTATAATAAGTTTTTCTTCTTCTTTCCACGCTCTATTTTTTTTTCTTAAGCGAAGACGATAATTTTTGTAGCGATATTGTAGTACTTTGTACAACTAAAAATTCTTTTCACAACACTTTAAAAATATTTACTTTATTTTCTTTATATATACAGAGAACAGTCGGCAAAGAATTCGATTAGGTTGAAAAACATTTCGCTAAAAAGGAACGAATTCCAAAAGAAAAAATAAACAACTTAAAGAATAAAAATGCTGATGCCAGCCAATTTTTTGAAAGTTAACTTAGAAATAACAAACCAAACGATGTTAAATAACAAACCAAACGATGTTAACAAAATGACGTAGAAAGCGCAACTAGATCAAAATTATACAAGCACAACTAGATCAAATTATAATACCTGAGTGCTTGACGTAACAGATATAGAAATAGAATTTGATACCATAAAAAATTATATAGAAATAGAAATTGATACCATAAAAAATTAATTCGTTTTCGTGTTCCTTTCATGTATTTAGCATTTTAGTTTTTTTTTCTTAAGCGTTGTAGCTATATAATATACAAAATAGGAATTTAATTGTTTTTGAAGGAACGATCACACTTACCTTGGATCTCTTTGGTTTTTTTATTCTTTATTTGAACAGTTTTTATTAAATGTAATTAGTTATTTTCAGAAAGTTTCAGTTTGCAGGTAAGCACTTAGATTTTAATATTGAAGTTTCTTGATTTGCTTTCATAGTAATTGTTGTTCTAAAGTATTCGTTGTCTTCTGCCTGTCGGTCAGCACGAAAGATGATTTAATGCTCCAAATACATCGGATGGCAGTTATTCTTGCAGGTGATGTATACAGTAGCAGAGATATAGTATTGGAATTAAAAAGTAATGAAATTAAAAAAATTGCAGAAGCACACCGAGCATATGATGCATTGCAGCATCCTTTGATGTTCTGGCAAGGTGAAGAATGATACCATTTTGAACTAAGGCAAGTAAACCCAACTACTGTCTTCCCGACTTAAAAGAAACTTTCAGCCATGGATTTTTATGCCTATCGAATTATTTTTCGAGCAGCAAATTTCAATACTATTTTAAGATGCAAGGGACTTTTTAATCAATTTATTGTGGACATGCTAGCAAAAATTGAATCTGAGCGACTGAGGTTTGTACGCTTGAACCAGAAGAAACTACGTGTTGAAGAGTATGTTCATCTCAAGGATGCCCTAAACAGAGACGGGAGTGTTCATGATATTGGTAAAATGGTAATTTTACCTTCTACATTTACTGGTGGTCCACGCTATATGCATTAACGAACTCAAGATGCGATGACATATGTTAGAAATTACGGGAAGCCTGATTTTTTTATTACATTCACCTGTAATCCACAGTGGCAGGAGGTTACCAATGAATTAATGTCTAGGCAGAGAAGTCACGATCGACATGATTTGCTAGCAAGAGTTTTCCATCTTAAACTAACAGCTCTTAAGATTCTCATCAACAAAGGAAAAGTATTTGGCTCTGTTTAATGTTTTATGTACACAATGGAGTGGAAAAAGCGTGGTCTCCTACATGCTCATATCTTAATTTGGCTGCATGAAAAAATCCATGTTCATAGCATAGATAATGTAATAAGTGCAGAAATACCAGATCCAAAAATTGATCCAGTTTTGCATGATGTTATTAAGACGCAAATGATACATGGCCCTTGTGGGATCCTGAATCAACAGTCTCCTTGCATGAAAGATGGAAAATGTACGAAGAGGTATCCTCGAAATTTTTTGAAAGAAACACAAACAGGGGAAGATGGATATCCCCTGTATCGTCGACAGAGTCCAGAGGATGGTGGTTATACGACAGTTAAAAAAGTACGGAGTTTTGATATTGTTATTGATAATAGATGGGTAGTTCCTTTTTGTCCATTGTTGTCAAAAACTTTTAATGCCCATATTAATGTGGACTTCTGTAATTCGATAAAATCTATAAAATATGTTTGCAAATATGTAAACAAAAGATCTGATATGGCTGTGTTTAACATTGCCAACGACGAAAGTGGGCATGATGAAGTACAGCATTATGAAATAGGACGATACACCAGTAGCAATGAGGCAGTGTGGTGTATTTTGGGTTTCCCTATACATGAAAGACATCCAACAGTTGTTCATTTAAGTGTACACTTAGAGAATGGCCAGCGAGTTTATTTTACATCAGAAAATGCACGGGAAAGAGCTCAAGCTCCACCAGCCACAACACTTACTTCTTTTTTTTAGCTTATGTCAAAACGATGATTTTGCTCGCACTTTGTTGTATAATCAGATGCCGAAGTACTATACATGGTCTACAAGCAGCAAAAAGTGGGTTCGGCTGAAATCTGGTCATATAGTATCTGAAGACCCAGGATTTAAATCAAGTGATGCACTTGGTCGCGTCTACACTATTCATCCTAACAATTCCGAATGTTTTCATCTTCAACTGCTGCTTCATGAGGTGCACGGACCTACATCTTTCAAAGACTTAAAAACTTTTGAAGAAACAAAATGCGAAACATTTAAGCAGGCTTGCCAGGTAAGAGGACTTCTTGAAGATGACTCGCATTGGAAAAGCACGTTAGAAGAATATGCTGTTGTTCCATCACCTGAAATGCTGCGTAATTTATTTGCAATTATGTTGCAAACATGTTCTATTGCAAACCCTCTGGAATTGTGGAATTTACAAGGAGAAAATATGTTTTGCACCAAGCCAGGATTAGAAGTACTGACATGGATTTACATTATGATGATGCCATCTTCAATCAGGCATTAATTCTTCTTGAAAACAAGGTCAAAGAATTGGGTGGTTCTGGTTTAAAAACATATGGACTTCCTTTGCCGCAACAAACATATACCATTGACTTAAACAGAGAAATGTTTAGGGCAATAAATTACAATACAGATGAAATGACATCATACATTGATTCGAATGAGCCAAATCTGGTTCAAGACCAGAAGGAAGCTTTGAAGAAAATCTTAGTTGCTGTGTTTAATGACGTCAGTGGAATATTTTTTGTGGATGCACCTGGTGGAACAGGAAAAACTTATCTCATAAATCTGATTTTAGCAAAAGTGAGACAAAGAAATAAGATTGCATTTGCTGTTGCATCCTCTGGTATTGCTGCAACTCTTTTGTCTGGTGGACGAACAGCTCATTTAGTGTTTAATTACCTTTAAATTCATCAACCGTCGAGCATCCTACCTGCAATATTTCCAGAAGCTCACACAAAGCTGATGTTCTTTGAAGATGTAAACTAATAGTTTGGGATGAGTGCACTATGTCACTTAACGCAGCTTTAGAAGCCCCGGATATCATTTTGCAAGACCTTTTAAAAACAACAAGTGTATGGGAGGTGTAACTTTAGTTTTATCTGGTGATTTTCGACAAACACTTCCTGTAATACAACGTGGGAAAAAGGCAGATGAAATACATGCATGTATAAAGTCATCTTACATTTGGACAAATGTTCAAAGACTGCGGCTGAAAACAAATATGCGAGTTCATTTAACAGGACAAGTCTTTGCACAGGAATTTGCGAACAATCTTCCAAGACTTAGAAATGGTGATATTAGTGGCGATGAAAAAGGGCTTATAGATGCGGAAAATATTGGAAATCGTGTTGCCACAACCGATGAACTCAAAGAAATTGTTTTTCCTAATATTCATGAAAATTACTGCAACCCTCAATGGCTATGTGAAAGAGCTATCCTTTCTCCAACAAATGATATTGCTAACGTGATAAATAACAAATTTTTAAAGAAATTACCTGGTGCTCTGGAAATTTACAAGTCTATCAACACTGGCATGGAAATACATCAAGTTGTCAACTATCCGACAGAATTTTTGAACTCATTGGAACCACCTGGAGTGCCTGCACATAAATTAGAATTGAAAATTGGAGCACCAATTATGCTTTTAAGAAATTTGGATCCACCAGCATTGCGTAATGGAACAAGATTGATTGTGAAAAAATTGATGCCTAATGTTATTGAAGCTATGATTATAACATGACATTCAATAGGAAATAGTGTGTTTATTCCTCGCATCCCCATCATATCTTCAGACAATCCGTTTAAGTTTAAACGACTTCAGTTTCCTGTTCGACTTGCGATGAGTATAAATAAATCTCAGGGACAATCTTTAAAAGTCGTTGGTCTTGACTTGCAGAAGCCTTGCTTTTCACATTGACAGCTTTATGTCTGCTGCTCAAGTGTTGATGAAAAGAACATATATTTATTGGCACCAAATGGAAAAACTAAAAATATTGTTTATAAAGAAGTTTTACAAGAATAGGAAGAATTATATACTATCTGTATGCTGACTGACACAAGTTATATTTTATTGCTGTTTCTTAAATATGTTATTAACTGCGTTTTAATTTTCAGCTATTGGTCAATGATGATTTCAAAAGCAACTTTTGTATGCTTTTAGAATTTCTGAGGTCTTTTTTTTTAAAAAAAACCTGTCTCCACCTGATAGTTATATTATAGGTTAGGTTACTACAGGCCTTAGCTTACCATAGCAAAGTTACATCTTCAAGCATCCTCAAGAGCTATAACACATCTGCAGCAGAACTGGATATGAAGACAAAATTGCAAGACAGGAACACTTTAATTGTCCACTAATCTTCAGATTTCCTGCTATGTTTTAAAAAACTTTATTTGTGAAAGCCCTTAGCGTGGCGGACAGCTGGCCGCTTTAAGCGGCTTGTATTAAATAAAAATAAATATTTATTCCTCAAAGTAATATTTATTCCTTTCGGGGAGATTTTAATTTCTATTTTGGGGATTCCTGACAAAAACTGTTTAATATTTGAACTTGTAGTTCATGACGTGGTTTGACCGCATGTTTGCTGGCGTTGATCACAAATGAGTAACATAGCAGGGTCTTTGATTTTCAGACCCAGTTAAGTAACGTCGTCAGTTTTTGTATACAGTTCAATTACTTTTGTTGGATGGCAAACCCATTCATATATTTTTTGCAGAGAAACTATCATAAATATTGCAAACAAGTAGAAATCACTTTAATCGGGAACAAAAATGATGGATTTCTGTTAGATAGCAAAGCAGTTCATATATTATTTGTAGCAGTGAAACTATCATGAACATTGTAAACAAGTAGAAATCGCTTTAATCGGAAACAAAAATGAGGATTTCTGCTAGATAGCAAAGCAGTTCATATATTTTTTGTAGCAGTGAAACTATCATAAACATTATAAACAGGTGAAAATCGCTTTAATCGGGAACAAAAATGAGGATTTCTGTTAGATAGCAAAGCAGTTCATGTATTGTTTACTGCAGTGAAACTATTAAAAACATTGTAAACAAGTTGAAATCGCTTTATTCGGGAACAAAAATAAGGATTTCTGTTAGATAGCAAAGCAGCTCGAAATTTTTTGTTGCAATTAAACTATCATGAGCATTGTAAACAATTAGAAATCACTTTAATCGGTAACAAAAATAAGGATTTCTGTTAAATAGCAAAGCAGTTCAAAAATTTTTTGTTGCAGTTAAACTATCATGAACATTGTAAACAAGTAGAAATCGCTTTAATCGGGAACAAAAATAAGAATTTCTGTTAGATAGCAAAGCAGTACAAAATTTTTTTGCTGCAATTAAATTATTATGAACATTGTAAAGAAGTAGAAATCGCTTTAATCGGGAATAAAAAATTACGCACTCAACTCGGCAGCTACGAGAAATAAAATGATTTGCAGGACAAACTGAAAGACGCGCGGTGACATTGTATAACTTAAGTAACTGATAAAACGAGCATTGAGGGAGGAAAAATGCCGGAAATTAATTCTAATTATTCACAAAAGGTAAACAAGTATAGAAAACTCAGGTACAAATAAAAAAATGTGGATTTTTGTAAGGAAAGACGCGCGTTCTCATTGGCTAAGAAAAAAAAACAATAATTATGAATTCTAATTACAATAAATTCTGAAATATTAAGTCCGATAAGTCCGACCTCACTCTAATCAAAAGTGAGGTTAAATATACATAATCGAAATAATATAATTTTGAGAAAATTATATCAATTTTAACTATTTAATGGATCAATGCTCTACAGCTTAATAATAAGGCTAAAAGTCTAATAAATTTGAGATATATTACCCTCTAATCTGGTTTCAAGTCGGATAAGTAAGCAATTAAAGTTGTAATTTTTATTTTATTTGGAATTTTTATTAATTTTAAAAGGTCGTATCATAAACTAGAGAATAGTGAACGATTAAAAAAAATGACCGCCATAATTTATTTTTATATTAGTTTCAAACTAAGTAAATATAGCAATTTGTAAATGTTTTACTATTTTATATTAACAGATGGTTACTCAGCAAATTGCATCTAAAATTAAACTTTTCATTAAATTTAAAATAAATTAACTTTTTTGATAATTAGATTAATGACACGCATTTAATCACACTTTTAAAGCTTATTCTACTAAGATAATAAAACGATTTAAAATATTCATTTAATTAAATTTCAAACTTTAAATATTTTTTAATTATACCAAATGAGATTAATCTTATTATGCGTTAATAGTTTTAATTATATAACTACCTAATTAGTATAATTAAATTAGTTTTAGTTAGTAATTAAATTAATTTTAATCACATAATTGATAAGCAGTAAGGTAAAATTGGGATATTATATAAAGGATCAAAATTATATTTAAAGGCTTACAAACAATTTACTAGTTTGTTAAAAAATTAGCTATATTTAATGGATCCTAATATCGATGTTTAACAGCAATATCCGATTGAAATTAGCGCTTATTAGATGTAATTACCATGGTATCTACGACTATTATGTAATCTTATTATGTAATTCCTAGTAATTCTGTTTTTCAATTCTGTTTTCCAATTCTGTTTTTCAAAACATTTAAAATTAATTATCGTGTTATAGTTAAGCAATACCTGCATTGAAGATTCGTAATTGGCTACTGCAATTATTAAAGGTTTTGGAAAGAAAATTTATTGGATAGCAGCTATTTTCATTATTTAATAATAAGCTTTTTATTCCAATTTACTTCATGTTAGTTTTCCTATCTTTATTTTAAGATATTCTTAATAAGGGAACTTAACGTAAATAATGAGTTCTCAATAAGAAATTGGATGTTTATTGATAAAAAAAAAACACAATTCGAGCCATAGAACATGGAACGTGAAAAGCCGTTGAGCATATTTTTAAAATTATTAACATGCGCCTTAAACAAAGGCGAAGACAGTAGAAAAATAATGATTCAAAATTTACAGCAATTTTAAAGTAAAACTTATCAGCAGATTTACGTGCCTCGTTAGTTATTAGTATCTAGCGAAATATTTTGAATATTAGCTAATTATTTTTTTATCCTAAAATTCGTCTAAGTTTTTATCTAATATCTATTTTTCTCTATAACATATTTATTTAATGAATTTATAATTTATGATTTATATTTATTTAATGAATTTATAATTTATATTTATTTAATGAATTCATAATTTAAATTCTTATTTAATGAATCAAAAATAGTTTAAGTTCGGTATGCTAGTCATCATGGAGGATGCTTGTAGGATTAAAAACAATGTTAGTTGACAATTTATAATAACTCATTTTAGTCATACAAGTATGCATCATAGTGTCTATACAAATTTACTAGAGTTGGTATAAATAAACAAAATTTTGAAATCTGGAACTCTTTAGTCCGACAAAGTTGCCAATTGTAATAAAATTAAAGAAGGCATAAAAAGTTTTAAAATCGGTTAACGTCTTCCCTTCGAGCAAGGTAGTTAAAATTATTAAAGACTTGAAAACTTCAGGCCTTTTTAAATTCTCTTTAAGTTGTCTAAAGCTTCTGAAATAAAGACGATTTAATTTTTCATGCTTTTTTGATACTTTCAATATCCTAAATAAACTAAATTCAGATCAATAATTTAATTTCTAATATTTGAGCAATATTTTTAAAAGACATAAGCTAAAAATTTTTTCGTAATTTTGAATGTGTATGTCTTTGCTAATTAAATTAGAACAACCCTGGAACTCATCACGTGAAGAGCTCATCACGTGAAGCAACCGCCATGTGCTTACATCTTTTTCAACCTTTTTAATTCTTCGTGTTTTTTTTTAAAATTATTTTTGCAGCTAATTACAAAACTTTTCAAGTGAAGTCAGGTATTTGATTTTATTGCATTGGAGTTCTTTTTTTAAAAATTATACACCGAAGAGCCATTATGACCACCCTACTAATAACATGTAGGACCACCTTTAGCCCTCAAAACTGCTAGCACACTCCGTGGCATTGATCGCACAAGGTGCTGACAGGTAGTCTGAGGTATCTGGTACCAAGCGCTCACCAACTGGTCCTGCCACTCTCTCACATTGTGAAAGGGTAGCGCGGCAGCACGAATTTGTTTTTCCAAGTAGGACCACAAATGCTCTATTGGATTAAGGTCAGGTAAATTTGGGGGCCAGGACATGACTTGAAAGTCAATGGAATGTTCCTCGAACCAAACCATGACAATTCGACCCTTATGGCATGGTGCATTATCCTGTTGGTAAGCACCATCCCTCGCAGGAAAAGCTGTTGCCATGAATGGGTGAACCTGGTCTGCAACTATGTTGAAGCAGCTTTCAGACGTCAGGGATTGTTCTATGAGGATTATGGGTCCTAATGTGCCCCATGAGAACATTGTTCCTGGGTGAGAAACCATGAATACCTGGGCAAGCCCAATGTTATAGATGGAGGGTGGTCATAATGTAATGGCTCTTCGGTGTATAGTACACTTTTAAAATCAAGTTTTTGGAGAAGTGAGGCATAACTTATTTAGATTTTAATGCTACAAGAATATAATTGGTTACAGCTTCATGTTTACATATTTCAATCGAAGCCTCTATTATGAGTTTGGCACACCTCTCCACAGCCTGGAAGTGACAGAGAAACTTTGATATTTCTCTAAAGCGTATGGTGTTAAACTTTTTGTGAGACTTAATATCATCTTCAATAAAGTCTCGCAGCATTCGGGAAGGATATATTACACAAGAATTCCAATTTATGATTTCTATGTAATCCGGAACTTGAAATTTCATCTTTGATCAACAAATTTCTGTCTACCAACAATATTTAGTGTTCAGTTTAAATGCAATCACTCTGGAGACAACGCCCGGAAAACTTGGAAATTCTCGATCCTCCTCCTTTGTCTAATTCCTTTGTCATAGTCCTAGATTTTATAAGAAGGATTTTAAAAGCAAGACAAATTGTCCCAATAAACAAATACTGTTAGAAATTTCGCAATGACGAGAAAAGCTTTCAGGTACCTTGAAATCATAAAAATTAAACTCTTGTTTAATACATCCTTCCCAAATGCTGCACGACTTAGGAGAAGAGGATATTAAATCACGTATCAATTCTACACGACGAATTGGAGAAATACCAAACTTTCTCTATCACTTCCGGGTTGTGGAAACGTTAGCCTGGTTTGTGTCAAATGCGTCCAATAAAATATATGGACACATAACTACAGATTGATACATTCTTTAAACAATTACATCAAGATCAATTATTCCTTATTTCTGATAAAAATCATACTGTAGATGAGTAGTAGGCAAAGAAAAAAAAAACTTTGTCACTGCAGTAAGCCAACGAATCCCATTCCACTGAAAATATTTTCCACTAGCTGTAAACATAATGTAAATACATTCATCAAAGAATTGGATGTTTGAATGGATAGAGTGTAGGAATCCGGTTATCGTGACGTGCTCTGATCTAACATGAGGTAGAAGATATGCAGTGAAAAGTTACAGAAAATTAGAAAATTAACGCCGCTAAAACGCTGTGGAAATGAAATATATATATTTATA
>NC_092204.1:81505307-81574724 GCF_043381705.1 Parasteatoda tepidariorum | reverse complement strand
TATATATATGAATTTAAGGCGGAGGGAGTGTTTTTCATTTTTCAGTCTCGACATCTATAACAATTAATTTGACTTCAGGCACACACACACACATCAAAGCCCGTTTATAGGGCGGACCCATTCGTACATCACTTAATTCACCCACAGATTGTAATTTAGACCTGAACCAGAGAATGATCAATCTCCAATTCGGAATTTTACTTATTGGAGTATGCAATACTTGAATGATGATATTTCTAATAAAAAGACGAATATCTCTTTAAAAAAAAAAGGTATCGGAGAGTAAATATGTTTTGAATAATTATTTACTGTTTGATTAGAAGCTTGTTTAATTAGTCTGAGTTAAATTATTTCAATAGTTCAGCTTTTTTTCCAAAAGAAATTATGCATATCGCATAAATAAAAATGCCAGTCTTTCGAAATTTTTAATTTTTTATTTAATAAAAGTCATGGACATGTTAAATAAACATGAAATATTTAAAGGCAAATATCTATTTAAAATCCAATTCAGCATTTTTTAAAATATAATAAATGAAAATATGTTAATACTTAATAAAATCGTACATTTCAAATTTAGCCTGAAGTAAAATCTAAGTTTCTCACAGAAAGAAATATTGATTTTGTCTTTTCAGTTGAATTCATTTTCTTGAATTAATAAGCAGATATGTAGAAGTTAATTTATGTTTGTTCCAATATATTTGATATTTTTTGATGAGAAAAGGAACTTAAACAAGTAACGAACCTGTTTAAATTCCCTTACCTTTAGATTTGAAAGCTGTTTGAAACTGTTTAGTTTGCTCAAGGTTCATTTAAGAAAATTGCAGGTTTGGTAATAAAGGACAATAATATGTAGTAAATATGTTTTAAAATTAGTTAAAACAAGTTATGGATATATTTTAAAGATTGGATTTGTTTCAATTTTTTAATTAAAAAGCATCACTATTGTGGGGGAGATTTCGGGGGTAGTAAGAAAATAAGTTATTTATTAATATAATAATAATAAGTATTTTATTAATATGATAAGTAATTTATTAAAAAAATAATAATCAAACTACAACTGGGTCTTAGTCAACTTATTTTAATTTTTTTAACTGCATAATTTTAATTTGTGATTTATAAATTTTTAGCTAAATCAGCTGAATAAATTTAAACATTATAAAATGAAGAAAAAAATAAGATCGAAAAGTTCATTTTAATGAATTATGATTAGCATGAATAATGACTGAATAATGATAAATGACTTAATTCAAATTTTAAAATTACATATTTTGAGGCAACCTAAAAAAATCGTTTATATTTAGAAATACAAATACGTTTGACCAAACTTGTTATAAAATGGTATGTTTTTCAAAGATTGCATAGTATTCTAAATTAATTAACGTAATGAATTTTCTAACAGAAAACGACTCCTTATTAAAATTTTAATTAAACCTGACTTTTTATGTAATCTTGATAGTGTTTAACAGTTTTTGATTTTATTCTTCATTATACATTTCGTCCTCGTTTACATTTTTTTTATTTGTTTTCTTTTTGCTTCTTTTTTTTCAATTATTATGTATATAACGAAATTCGCTTCATTTATCGTTCTCTTTGCTGCAATTTTTTTTTTAAAATTTAACTAATGTGATACGAATTATTGTCATCTTTATTGTCATCTGTATCATCTGTATTGTGCAGTTATGAATTTTGTAATGGTTTACTTATGTGCCCAGTTNCGTCCTCGTTTACATTTTTCTTTATTTGTTTTCTTTTTGCATCTTTTTTTTCAATTATTATGTATATAACAAAATTCGCTTCATTTATTGTTCTCTTTGCTGCAATTTTTTTTAAAAATTTAAATGTGATACGAATTATTGTCATCTTTATTGTTATCTGTATCATCTGTATTGTGCAGTTATGAATTTTGTGATGGTTTACTTATGTGCCGAGTTTTGTGCGAGCTAGACTGTCGTCCAAACGTGGACTATACAGTTAAGGATTTTGCAAACCTAGGTACGTGTCCACGTCTGGAAGAAAAGAAAAAAGAAAAGTATTTAACGTGGTTTCGTAACTAAAATTGTCTTCTGAATTAAATTCTTAATGCTTTTACACAGGGATCTGTACTTTCAGGATAGAATTTCAGTCATAAAAATCCAATTATGAGGTCGAGGGTTATTCAGAATGTAATATGTATTTATTCCTGTACTTTTTGCACTGTATACTAACGACATTTAATAACGAAACGTAGGACATGGTTTCACTTGTTGTTGGATATGAATAATATGGAAAAGAAGAATTTTATTGTGAAGTTCTTCCGTAGTCGGAATAAAAGAAGGCCAAAAATTAGGTAGTTTGATTCAGTTGAATCAGAATTTAGAGTGATTACGCCACGGAAGAGTCAAGACTAGGGCAAGAAATAGGCTCTTTTGAGAAGGCATTGATCAATCCTGGGTAGTTATGGTAAATATGATGATGATTTACATTAAGGATTAAAATGAAGCTGAAGTGAAGTAGCGTATTGGGGTATTTTGAAAAATTTGACAGTATAAAGACAAAATAATATATGAAAAAACAGAAATGTAGCAATGTAATCTAAGAGTCTTGTGTCAACGGTAAAAATTAGTTTTTACGTGATCTTTATCATCACAGATTGATTTAGAAATATAATCCAAAGTCAATGGTTTTTTTCACGTATTCTTTTCTATAAAATAATGATTTAAATATCTCGTTCAAGCAATGTCATTTTTGTACACTTTTTCCTCTCATCTGGTATCGATATAGGGACAATAATCTATTAATTTTACCAGTTGATGGTTTCATAAATTGCGCCTTTTAATATATCCAGACGTAATTTGTTAAATGCAGTTCTTAGATAAATACAGTTAAATACAGTTTTGAGAAGCAATGCATACATTCGTGTATGTGTATCCTAATATCGGATACATATATCATTGATACTTCCTATTAATACCAGTCATATTTAATAGCAGGTATTTACATTTTATATATAGTATAACAGATACATATATCATATTCACCTGGTATCAAATTTGTATATTATGCATCAGACAATGGACAAACTTGCTAAGCATCTGATATCAGCCATGCATACATCATAATGTTCTAATAACAGACAGTTAAATCATGAGTATCTGGCAAACATTCTTGGTATTACTTACATTAATTAAATGAAAAATTATGTATATTAGTAGTTTTAAGATTTCTTTTATTGATTTATAAGTACTAAAAATTAATTTGAAAGGAAAAAAAGCATATTCTGTTATTGAATTTTAAGGTAATAAATAAAATTGAATTTTCTTTAATATCTACCAGGAGTTTGTTAAAATATTCTTCTTTATATACAAGTAAAAATAACTAATTGGGGAAATTTCCTTGTCGTATGAATGAATACACAGAAGAATATATTGTCTTGTCTTCCTTTGGGACAATTGGAAAACATGTGGCACACTAGACTGCAACCTAAAGATGGTTTCCCTAATTAGTATATAGCTAGAAAAGAAATGAATGTATAGGGTTAACTCGATTCGAGGAAAGTTTATTTGTTAACTCTTTGTTTAGTTGTCTCGTCTTTCTTTTTCTCCATTGATGTTCTTTTTTGTTTTGTTTGCGAGGATAAGAATAGTGATCCATTTGTTTCAGAAATGTTATCTGAATATTTTGCTTTCGAGTAATTAAAGGTGCAATGAAGCAGATGTAAAGTTTTGTTTCGAAATGCAAATAAATGTGCACTTAAATAATTTCGAAATTGCTAAAAGTATATTTTTAAGTACATGTAGTGTGGTAATTTGTTGTTTTATTTTAGCCACTTAATTAATCGAAACCATTGTTTAGAATTTAATTTGGTTGCGGAGATTCAGATTATTTTATTTGATTAAATAAAGTAGAAATTAAATTTTAAATTACCTTAAGCAGGAATGTTTTAGGTATATTAAAGATATAGAAAGAAGATACATTTCAATACTAACATATAGCTAATTTATATTTATTGTTGAAACATACAATACACTATTAATAAGATCTTAGAGATCGTTGAAATATAATATGGTTCAAATTTGATGCAACCTGAAAGTGGCATAATGTTGCAACTATATTATTTAATTTATTAAACATTATTGAATGATACCATAGCTCCCTCTAAACCTGACCACCACTTATTCGACCCTTTATTATGATTGCAGAAAAATTGCCCCACATCTTTGCTCAACGTGGTATTAAATTTTCACTAAATATGATGGTGGTATTAAAAATCCAGTAACAACAGAAAGGCTCCTGTGTGTTTGTAGGCAGTGTGTCTCCTGATGAAGTACTGTTCTGCAAACACACATTTATATTTATATTTGCATTTTTATTTTAATTATTAAGATTTTATGTATATCTTATTTCTATATTACGGCATTAAATTTCCTAAGAGTGAAGGCTTCTTTATTTTTCACAATATACTGTTTCCTCAAAACCATGTTTCTGATGAAATATTGGAAATATAACTTTAGCACTTGGCAATATAGCACTTGGAATATATCTTTTTACTTTTTCTTTTGATATAATCTAGTTTAATACTCTTCAAAAAAATTATTCATTGACTTCAAAAATATGGAGATGGAAATAAAAGTCGACTTATTTCATGTTCTCGAAAATATGTGCACATTCCTGCTAAACATGAATGGGAAGGAAAAAAGTGATTTGAAATATAGAACATAAAGTTGACAACGAGAAAAGGAAAAGTAAGGTGAGAAACAAAATTAGAAATACTGGAGTAACCGAGAGTGTATCAAGAATAAACGAAACGAATATGAAAAGAAACTGCCCAAGAAAAATCATGCTGGCCGACAGGGGTAAATCATGATAAAATGCATTTCCATTCGTTATGGAGAGGTGGTGAGTCGTTAACTAATGAATCAGCATTTATATAAATAAAGCAAGATTCCAAGGTATCAAAATGAGTTGATGTGACTAGGAAGAAAATAATTTTAGCATTTTCGCAATTAAATTTTTGAGCTCTTGAAACGTGTCTATTTTTATTTCCATCTGCATAATTTTTGAAGCCAATGTTGTTGTTTTTTAATAAGTAAAGATAATAAGTAAGATAATAATCTTTTTAATAAGTATGTATTATTAAGTTTTTTAATAAGTCTTGTCGCTTAAGATTTTTGAGATTATTCATCTAATATTTTTTTTAAGTTTTAAATGTAACCTAAGAATTATTACAAAACCTAATACAATCTTAGAAATAGAATTTTTAAATTTTTACATGAGAAATTACTAGAAACGTTCAATAGATAGTTTGCTTAATGAATTATAAAACATATAAACGAAAAATTTCTATTAAAATACAGAGAATTATTCACAAGAAGTCAATAATTTTACAGAAAAAACTTATCTGAAATTATGCAAACTACTTTCCAACTATTACAGATGAAGCTTTTTCTGGTTCTGAAAACGCTATGGGCGTTAAAGTAAAATATTTATCACTGAGATTTGATCGAAGAAAATGCAAATCTAGTTTTGGGAGCAGGAAAATGAACTTTGGTCGAATTCGTAGTAAGTGGAGACTTGTCCCACCGCACAACATGGGTGGTTGCAAATCAATCATTGGATTATCTGAAATAATTTCGGTATTTTCTGAGAAGTACGCTGGTATTTTTATCAACTCTATTATGAAGAAACACAGTTATATGTTTTTAAGCACGATTTTAAACAATTCAACAGAGATTCAAGTTTTTCTCATTTTATTTTCATTGAAATCTTCTTACAGTGTAGCATATACATGTAAAAAGCCTGAAAGGAAAATTTTATGAAAATAAACATTTTGCAATATAGCCAGTTGAATATGCTAATAGTTGTATGGATTTTAGGAGATTTTTACAAGCAAGCTAAAGTTCTTCAGTGTGTCTCAATATGAAAAGAATACTAAATCGGTATCGGCTTATCTTTAGACTGCATCGTGTTCTTATTACAGCAGTTTCAATCCTCCTCAGCTCATCTTGATGCCCTGGAATCTTGTTTCATTCATATGAATGCTGATTTCCTTATTAATGATATTAGTTCTTCTCCATAATACGTGAAAATACCTTTTACCCTGATTCGCTCCTCTCGGCCAAGCTTTCAGCTAATCTAGTTTTGTTTCTCACCTTTATTTTCCATTTTCTTTGCCAACTTTAAGTTTTATATTTCAAATCTTTTTTGTTTCTTCTCATTTATGTTTAGCAAATCTTGAGAATAGGTACTTATTTTTGAGTGCTTGAAACATACATACTTTTCCACCTGTGTATTTTTGAAAACGATGGAGACCTATTTTTAATCAAGTAAGCAAAGTATGCATTTCTTAATAGCTAAAAATCCAGAATTTAAATAATGAATAAAAGACTGAGTGTATAACGTACCTAAGTAACGATTTCGTAAATTTACCTTAACGGTTTTGCATTTTCCTCCTTGGTCGTGATAAAATAAAGATTATATCTTACTTTTATTTCTTATTCAGAAGCTTTAAACTGGTGAAATTTTTAAATCACTAACTTTTATTTGAACAGTTCGCGTCTTAGCATTTACACGACATTTTTTCTTTGTTCTTAATAGTCATACTTTTGCCGAATACAATTACACAATTTGAAAATACAATGAGATTGTATTTACAAATCACTTTCATCTTTTGAGACCTCTAAGTATAATGATTTTGTAATGATTAATCAATGCTGTAAAAGTAAAGTAAAATTTTTTCGAGAATTTTACTTTTCTGTCTTCTTTTTCTTCAAAATTGCTACTTAGGATTAATTTTTGCTAAAATTTTTAGAAAAAGATATAATTAAATTTGTTTACAAGGCATTAAGTCATCTTCATACATTTATTTGTTCTTAAATATTTTTTATGTTGGTTTGTAAATGATATTTAAACTTATTTCTTGTTTACAAAACACTGAGAAAAAATAGTATAGTCAGAATTATCTGAATATCGTAAAATTTACCGTATTTCAGGCTCTATGGGAGCATTAAAAAGATCGGTAATTTTTACCACAGCACTTTAGTAATGATTTTGGTAAAATTAACTATAAAATATGGTTTCATTATGTGTGATAAAACTTGGTAAATGTGACGAAATTTGGTGACTTCGACAACGTAGAGCATGGCACATATTGAATTTACGGTTAAATATACTTTTCAGGCTTGTTTTTGCTAATATGGTGAAATTTACCATGTTTCTGCTTCTATGGGAATTTAATGCTTTATGGGTTTCTATGCTTTATGGCACTCTATGGGTTTTGTTAACCTCAATTATGGCTTTCTTTCTTTCCTTTTTAAACCAGAAATGTCATTGATGTACAGTACGATAATTTTACCAGAATTTGGTTGGTGAGCTATTTTATTATATTTTCAGGTTAATAATAAATCGTTTTTTTATGTTTAGTTATTAAACTGAAGCTTTATCAAATTAAATTCTGTTAAAATAATCTACATAATGATTCAATCCTAAAAAACAATATGTAGGCAATAATAGCAATTACCGAATATTTAAGAAATTACGCGACAGTTCCTTGATTATTTTTCATTAAGTATTCATTAAGTAATCATTTATTAATAATATTTTTTTAAAATCATTTAGCATTAGTACTTACTTGATCATTGAGACTCTCTTGATCATTGAGTACTAGTAATCAAGAGCGTCATAAATGCTAATTAAACAAATTGTAAAGATTATTTTCCGCAAGTAGTTGTATGTTTATTAAAAGCAAAAACAACGAATAATAATTTCTTTTGGAAAACAAATAATATTATATTGTTGAGAACATATTTATTATTTATTTCTTAGGTAAAGACTATTAACTAATGCCATTGTCAATTAGTTTATAAAAAAGATTTATAAAAAATAAAAAAAACTCTTTTAACACCGGTTTTTTAATCTCGCAAACTCATGTACCAATTATTTTCAGTTTTTTTTAATTGTTGAATTAAAGAAAGCACAAACAAGGAAAAAAACGTGTTTTAAAATTACAAAAAAGTAATTCTTTTTGTCAGTGATTTTGCTTTCATAAATGGAAAAAAAAGATGGAATACGATAATATATCTCATTAAATGTTAAAAAATAAATGTTTAAAAACGCAGATTTCAGATTTAAAAGGAAAAGAAAACTAATGAAAAATAACATTTTTTTCTTCTTTTTTAATAATTAGTACGTTGACATAAGTGAAGGCGGATAGAGGGAAAATAAACGCATTAGCATAAACGAATAATAAAGCAAAATGAATCATTTTAAATTTGTTTTATCTCATCGAAACTTTTTTAATCAAATGATAGAATTATTTATGCATGTATAGAGGAAGTTTTATTGTGTTTGAAAGAAAATCTTAATTGGATCGAAAAAGAATTATAATTGGATGGATGGTGGATTGAAATTGATCGCTTTCACTCTCCCACAGTTTATTGGAATTAGAATTACACCATATTTGAAAATGTAATAAATGTAAACCTAATTTTTGACAAATGCACTGCTTTAACTTTTTTTTTGTGTGTCTTTTAAATATGAAATCTGAAACTGCATTTGGTATTTTCGTATCCATAAGAAATATTATTTACCGCATAACTTTACATCTGATGCAACATATCGTTGCCTAAATTTACGTTTATATTTCGTTATATTTTTCAGTTAATTACTACTCAATAATAGTTAGTTTAACTGTATATAAATAATAATACTTTGTATAATATACAATAAGATTTTAATGTAAATGTTTTTATAAACATAGAAGGAAGGTTTGTTTAAAAGAAAAATTTGATTAGATTAAGAAGGAATTATACTTGGATGAATGATGAATTGCATGGGATAGTCTTAATACATTTGCATTGAAATTGCGCCAAATTTAGAAATTCATTAAATGTAAAATTAGATTTGGACAACTGCACGATTTCGAGTTTTTTTTATGTGTGTATTTTTTAATTGTGATGTCTGACAATAAAGCATATATTTTTACATTCATATTGAGCATAATTATTTAGTGCGTAATTTTGAATTGATGTGTTTTAACTTGGCATTTATATAATACAACTTAAAGTTTATTTTATCTGATGCAAAATGACGTATTTTTGTACTTTGGTCATATTTTTTAGTTAATTTATTGTTAATGATAGTTTTACTCAATTCTATTAATGAGAGGTTCCTTTCAATTTAATAAAAGTTAAACAGTGTAAAATCTTGAAATAAAACTTCATTTTTGCTAAGATAAAAAGAAGGTTTGTTTAAAAGAAAATTTCAATTTGATCAAGAAAATTTTTTAGAATGAAGGGTAAATTTAAATTGATTGTTTTCGCTCTGCCACAATTTATTTGCATTAGAATTGCACCAGATTTGGAAATGTAATAAATTTCAATGTTATATGAAGAAATTGGGCTTATTTTCCGAAGTTGATTTTTTTTTTGTATTTTAAATTAAAATGAGATGCATCAAACTGGATTTTTTTTTGTTGCATTTATTTAAATTTTTCATGATTTCATGATTTTGCTTTATTACGATGCAAAGTGAAAAAAATAGTTCATTTTTATCTAAATAATAACTGTTATCTTAAATATAAAAATAGTTAAATTTTAACCATCCATAAATTTTTAATAATAAAATCAGTTTTGAATGGATTGAACAAAATTTCACTGTTTTTCAAAATAAAATCGGGGTTAACATAATCATAATTTAATAAATGATAATGGTTCGAAATTTATTGTTTTCGCTCATCCCTAATTCTTTTGTATTAAATTTCAAACAAATTTGGAATTGTAAAATAAAACAATATATCGTTAGATGACATCGCAATTTTTAGATTTTTTTCCATATTTTATTTTTAACTTAAATACCTGAAGTTAGAGTTAACGTTTTTGCATTCATATAAAGAAAGAAATATGATTTGATGCAAAATAAAATTGTACACTATTAATAACATAATAATCAAGACATAATTTATCAGTTTATCCCAATGTACTAAACTTAAGCGTTGATGCAAATCTTTGACTGTCGAATTGAAATGTTTTTTTGAATAGTCATGGGAATGAATAATCAATGAAAATTCGAAAACAAAAAGTGTATGGAAATGAGGACGGGAAGCTAATTTACAATCCAGCGGCTTTTAACGACTCACTCTTTCCGTTGCAGAATTTCCTCTTTGCTGTAGTTTGTCCTAATTATAATTTTCTTTTTTAAGAAAAATTTGTCTCCTAAGCAAAAAGAAATTGAGAATCAAGATTTGTTTTACTTAAGAAAATGTCAAACAAGAGAATGGGTCGTTAAAGACAGCAGGATTGCGGAAGCGCTAGCGTGAACAATGCTGTAAACTGTCACTGTTCCAGAATGAATAGATAATAAAGAGGTAGAAAATTAAAATTAAAAAAAATAGGATAGAAATGAAGGTTCAAGGAGGAATAAAATCTGATAAAAGTGACCAACTGTATGAGAATGATATTTCTGGTAAAAAAATCATTATTGTGGTTAATAAAACTAATATATACGATATTTAAATCATTTATTTGGTAGTTTTACCGTTTATGTGGCAAAAGATTTGTGGAAATTCTGATTTCCAAAATTATTTTCATTCAATACTTTCATTAACGGAAACCAAATTCCTAATTACATGAAAAATTCCTTACTAATTAAAAATGAAGTGTTAAATTTTTATAACTTTTTAACATACACAGAGAGAAAATTTCTGGGAAAATTACATACTGCTTGGTAAAGAAAACATAATTCTTCAAAAAATACATTTAATTTTGGTAATAAAATCCATAGTATGTGATATTTTAACTACTGTAATTTTCCTGTTGTTATGGTAGCGGGTTATCTGCTATAGTCAGCTTTTCGAATTTGTTATAATCTGGTTTTTAAAACTATGCTTCTTGTTGCCTCACGTTTAGTGAAAAAATACAAAACCGAAAAGTAAATTTAACAGAATAAATGTTTTTTATGCCACGCTCTAAAGTTTCATCATAAAATTACCATAAACTTACACCACAATTTCAAAATTTTATCAAATAGGATAGAATTATATTTTATTGTTAATTTTACCAGAATCATTATCAAAGTCATTATTTCTTTATTTACCTATAACAAAAATAAGCAACTTGTATTTCTAGTAAAAAATTTATAAAGACACTAACATTTTTTAAAACACTTTTAACGAACAAAATAATATGAATACTTATTTCGAATTGAGAAAAAAAATCAGCAAACTATAATTGACGTCATGCTTTGTTAAACATGATTTTTAAAAACTCTTAGTATTGTTATAATTACGATAGTCTAAGGTGCATAATATATATAGGAATGACACTTAATATTATACAACCGTTATTTTTGTTATTTGTTGAATATTCTGGTGCAGCTTCATACTGTTGCAGTTTCACGAAACCGGTGCAGTTTCACGAAAATTTCTTTGTTTTTGACTAAACAGCTTCCTGGTGTATGCTCTCGTTTTATTCCATTATTTCCGAAAAAAAAAACTCGCAGCGCCTAATATTTCGAACTTTTCTAAAAATCACTTTAGCATGGGTACCATATCGGTAGATAAGTATCACCCAACCAAGACAAGAAAGACTGATAGAGCAGAGAAATTTCACACTCATTACCGAAGTTGGATTTGAACCCGGGATCTTCCCGGTACGAGCACAACATCTTGTCCACCATACTACCTGAAGGCTTTATTGCCACTTTATTTCAGATCGCTTATTCCACATTTCAGTTCCGTCGTTCTAGTTAATAATCTCCAACATTTCATAACGATGAAGTTCAGTAATCAAGGAAACATTTTTGTCATACATTTGAGAGCTCGCGCTTCGTCACAAATGACTTGATTTCGTGATGAAATGATTCTCAAAATTAAAAGAAATACAGCTCAAGGATTACAAAATCATCAAATATGATAACTTTATTTCTGAAAGTGTAGATTTACCATAATCTGAGTTATAATTTCAACTCACTAAAAGAAAGATCTATATATATAGTATCACTTAAAATGTGATATTCAGAATTTACCAAAATTTTTCCATGCTTAAATAGATAACATCAATTTTATTTCATAAGCTCTTATTTAGTTCCCACTAATTAAATTTATCGAAACATGCTTTGCAAGCGTAAGTAACAGTATAAGAAACACGTGCTTTTCTAATACCATCTAAAATACGAGTTCGTTTGATGTCATTCCCATAAGTTGTGAAATTAACGTTGATTTTTCCTGTGATAACCTAACATAGGGAACCTAAGATAAATAATTTATAAGAATGAGCGAAAAAGTTAATTTCTGATTGGTTAGAGTTGGAAACTAACAAATCACTCATATTATAAAATGTATATCAAATCAAGGTGATCTGGGCAGTGATGGAGCTAACAGTTTGGCCAAAGATGCGACTTTCCTTGATATTGATCTTAGGATGTCTGTCTCGTTGTCACATTGGAAACATGGAGCAAGTGAAAAAATAACTGTTTTAGACTGGAATACTGAATTCTTTGATTCACCAAAAGATTTGTGGGTTAAAAGATTTTTTCTAGTTATTTTTCAGCGGTTAAAGTGTCGGGAATTTTTTACTGACTTTAAAGTAACTCCGATTCTTAAAGGACAGGAAAATTTTAAGAGCTACTTGTATGGAAATACTTTAGGGAATTGTAAGTTTTCTTCCTGAGGTCAGGACGTAGAACACATTACTTCATATTTCAATTTATATTCAAGTCCAAGAAGAACCTTAAAAAAAAGAATTGAGACACAGTTATTTCTTGGTTTTTTCAGTTTTTCTGTTGTGTCTTTGTTAGATAAATTAACTGAAAACATAACTATTTTACGTTATTTTATTTACAACTAAATCTTTTGTTTTCTTCTGTTTCCTTTTAATTTACATTTGTACTTTGCCCACTTGTATCTGTCTATTGTTTGGGGAGCATGAGCAGTTTTGGAATAAATTAAAAATATATATATATATATATAAGTAAAATTCTTACATTGAGATGTAGAGCTCAAACCAGCGATGGAGAGGAGTTAGTAGACAAGTTATATTCTTTGGTGTCTCTGAAGGCATAGAATTGTGGATATGTATAAAGTACATACACATCTGTTCATGCCTATAAGCATTCTACTTTATTTGTATGGATAATTTAATTCATATTATTTTATGTCTGATACATAAAAAATATAATTTAATGTATATTAATCACATGCTCACTCAGGAATATTAACGACCAGCAAAGTAGCCTTTCAAAATTATCTTGTACAACGTATGAATTTCAAAAGATACCGGCGATATTGTCAAAGTCCTCTGTGTATTGAATTTTAAAAATATTTAAAATTCCGTCCGGCAGCCATTAAACCACACAAACCACAGTAGATGTAAGTTCGGGACATTTTAGTATATTAGGTAGCAGAAGTGTTAAAATTATTTCCATTAGATAATATAAGAATATATGTATATCCTACTGCTTCATTATTCGCTGCTATACTTCCTCAGTCACCTCTCGAACCATAACTCGAGTATCGTATAATATATATGATATTCGTCAGCCTCCGACACCAATAGTTCGTATGACAGTATATGGGGCACCATAGCACCGTTTATGTTGAATATTTCTTAAACCATTTTAGAAAGATTAAATAAAAGCTAAATAAAATTATTTTAGACTATTTTTTAATTTCCATAAAAATACATAATTATTGTAAATAAATACTTAACGAATAATTAATAACCATAGCGTTGCCAATAGATTGAGAAAAGCTCATGTTTATAGTGTCGCAAACGAGAATATATATATATATATGTATAATAGTACATTGATAGATTAGTTGATATGCGATCCCATCAACTACTTTATTCAAAGGGGGTAATAATTAATGGAAATGAAGAATTATATTTCCGAAATAGAACTCCGAGTTCGGAAATAACTATTCTATGACAGCAGCAATTAAGAAAATATGTATCGTGACTGTTAATAAGTGATCATATTGAACATCAGCTTTAATATAAGTGTATTATGCAACTTATATAATATTGAGTAATATCGAAGATATACACTAATGATAATTGATATTTCATTTTTCATTGCATAAAACGATTAAAACGTTTATAGTTTTTTATAATGCTCGAATTGAAAGAATTTTCTACTATTTATTTCAGACTTTTAAAAAAATAAGTTTTAAAGCGCAGTATTGTATTTTTAAAATTAAATTACAAACGGTGTAATTAAAAGGTAGAATCGTTGGAGAAATCGAAACGTCTCTCACAGAAATGTCCAAAGCATTAGCATTGACAAATAAAATGCTTATAATGAATTGATCTTTAAATTATATGGGGGCTGTCTGTAACCAGGTACATGTAATTTCTTATAAATGGAAGATTATATAAAGCAAAATAAAGAATTTGCGTGTTTGTGGTCGAACAAGGAATACCGAATTGCGGGGTACATCGTAGGCTCAAAAATTGTGATATTCAAAAGGAAGCTAAATGAGTGCAATTGTAAACAAAGTACGAAGCCAAAATTTTTGACTTTTAATTAAATTTTTAATTGAGAGACATAGAAAAAATGGAATTTTGTTATTTGTTTAGCGGAAGCCATTTTTTTAAATTGATATATTAACAAAATTAGTATTTCTTAGATTATCTGAAACTACGTGCTTATTTTGCTTATAGGTATGCTTAAAATTAATGGAGAAATCGTAGTAATTCACTGAGGATAAACAAAGAAAACTAAAAAACGCAAATATATAAATTGATGCTAATGAATATTAATTTTGGTAATCTTTGTTAACTGAAGCAAAATAATAAGCAAAGTACTATAACGCAAACTTCAAGGAAAAGTAGCATTAATTCATTTAAAAGAGCGTAAAAAGTTAGCAAATTACTATTGACGTCAATAATTCTAGATTAATTTGGGAAATATACACTAAATGAAATAAAATAAGAGCTATCCATAAAAAAGGAATATTAATTGAGAAAATATACCATACGCAAAATTAAAATCGGATCTCCTTGAATAACGTTTGATATAATGATCTGATCTTCATGTTCCAGAACTCAATTTTGAGGTTTTGAGAGATTAATCTCAAATATGCTTTACCTCAAAATGGAGCTTTATTATTCAATTAAAAGCGTGTAAATAAATCAAAACGCCTTTCACTTTTCCTGATTAGTATTAATAAAGTAAAATGGCGAAAAGGCGAAAAACCTTACAATTTCATCGGGCAATCAAACTGCTTTTCATGTTTCGCATCCCACCTTTTTCAATTGAGTTTTCGATTCGTCGTGGCTTAAATATCAATTTGAGGCCACTAATCAGTTTATTTTTCTAATACATTTGTTTTAAGATTTCTAAAAGTCTTATATTTTGAGCTTGAATTAAATAACACAGATAAAGAATAATATAAAAATGCTTAGTGTATGAAAAATTACTTATTCTGTACTGCTTTATTTGAAAAAAGTTTCAACAACAAATAAGCCTTATTTCATTAATAACAAGAAAGTTTAGTAGCTTTATTAAGCAATTTTTTAATAGGTCATGGTCTGATTTAATTATTAACCAAGTCTTCGAGGAAAGAAGCTATAAAATATGAAAAAAATTCTGATTAAAAATTTACAATGATAAAAAAAAAACAAATTTATTTTTATTTTGAAACTTGTTTTATGAAATTGTAACACGTGACACTGTGCAATTAAAGAGACATAATTGGTTTTTACTCAACCGTAAAATCAAATTTCTCTAATTAAAGTTTACTCATTTGGGAAAAATGTTTTTCTTTCTCAGAATAAAAATAAATTTATATTCATAACTATTATAATAAACAAAGAAGATAAATACAGAAATTATTCAATTGATTGGATTTTGAATAATTATGTTACTTTTGACATAAGGGCACAAGAAAAGTCAAAAATATCAACTTTAATCCGATTCTTCTTAATTTATCAAACACTGTAATGTATAGCAAATGTTTGAATAAATTTTTTTACCAATTATTTTAATTAGATTAGTAAAAGGTAACAATTTACTAAGATAGTATATGAATATACATTTTTAAAAAGTGCTTTTTAACAATCATAGGATTTTTCTATGACGTTTTTATACTGGAAGATTTATTAAATAAATCAATTTGAGAATTTTATAAAGCATTCGCTCATTTTCTCCCTTTTCTTGAGAAAAGTATTTTGGTCAAATTTTATATTTGTTTAATTAGAAAAAAAGTATGCAAATTTAATTAAATATGCTGTGTCTACAAAGAATATTTTGTTATAAAATATTGCATTTTATTTTAAAATTGAAAAATTAATTCAAATTTTAACATAAACTGCAAATATTCGATTTCAGCTTACAACATGTTCTATTTGCTTATCATCAATGCTTATTATCTAAAGTTTCTAAGATTCTTCAGTTCTCTTGAGAGACAATTTTGAACTTTATGTTATTTGCGTGAAATTTATCCTATAGATTGTCCTATAACACAACAAGGTTTAATATCAAATGATCATAATAGCCAAGTGATTTTTACTCCAGTGGCCCCTGGGTACCTGATAAAGTAAATCATGCACTCAGAAATGCTGTATTTTGCCATTGTTTATTATTAAAAATAAATAAAAAAAATAATCATGCTTCTACATAATAACAAGAAAATGATAGCAAAATGAATTGCATTTAACCGGTAATTTTTATCCGATTCTCGCTAATAGTTTATAAGTTATCATAAATTTTTTTATTGTAGTTCAATAATTGTCACCCTGATTTCAAATCAAGAAAAGTTTCTAGAACCACTTTCTTGATTGAAGGCACCACGAATTCCTTCAATCAGGCGGAGCTAGAATGAACTTCAATAAAATAACCAATTTTATGCTCTTTATCAGAAGGAAGCATTTGATATCTTTAATACTTTATTATAAGTTTTATACTATATTTTGACATACCAAATAATCTCTTCATACTCATATGTTGTTAATTTGCTTTCGTCGTTTCTTCTTTATAAAATGTATCATAATATTTTTTTGCCCTGGATGCTCCGTAAAGACCTCCTTTTATACATTGTTGGTGATTGAAATTGATACAACTGAAAGGAATGCAAATATCAAAGTCGTATTTGTTGGGCATTATAGTGGGGAAAATATCAAGTGATTAAATATTTAGTACCAAAAGTTCAGTATTAAAAGTCACCACCTCAGGCAAAAATCATAGTTTTAATCTGCTTATACAAGGAGTCAAACGGAAATTGTATGGCCTTTACCGGAATTTCAGTCAGTACAGCTTCAGAATTATTATACAGTTTATGGATAACATTAATTGGTGAGTGGAGGTAATGACTACACATTTTCAGTTGTTAAAAGATTTGGGGAGGGTGTGTTTGTAGTCATGTTGACTGTTTCACAAATTTCATATCAAGAGAAATAATAACAGTACGGGTAACATGCAGTCGTGCCTCATCTTGCTGAATCTTGGTTTTTCTAACAATTACCTTTCATTTCCTCAATGTTTCTTTCAAAAATCAAATGGGCTCTGATGTTTTCAGTGTCGATTTTATCAAGGGTTTTTAAATTTTATTTACTGAAGGTTTTTAAATTTTTGATTCATTTTCATCTATACATAATAATAAAGGCGGCTGTGTGTGTGTGTGTCTGTTTGTTTGTCTGTCTGTAATCGCAATATATCGCCCCAGAAGCCTCGCACATAATTGTGTTTGACATAATGAAGAAGTATTTTTTTTTCTTTTTCAAAAATTTGGATTAGTTTTTTAGTTATAAGTCATTTTGTAAGAAAATCTATGCTTTTTCGTTGCTTTCAAAAAATTGGCTGTTGCCAGCCAATTTTTTGAAAGTTAACTTAGAAATAACAAACCAAANCCACTCTTATAAATGCATGCTAATGCGAACCTTTCAATTGAAATTTTAATTTTCGATAACTTAAACCAATAATATACGAAGGAATTAATAATTTAATTGTAAGGTTCGCATTAGTTTACATTTATCAAAGTGGAGAAAAGTTAAACTTTCGTATTAAAAATGTGGCAACATATTCGATACGTAAATAGAAAGCTCCGCTTTGATATATTTGTCGCTGTTCATAATTGTTATAATAAGTTTTTCTTCTTCTTTCCACGCTCTATTTTTTTAAGCGAAGACGATAATTTTTGTAGCGATATAGAAATTGATACCATAAAAAATTATATAGAAGTAGAAATTGATACCATGAAAAATTAATAACGTGGCGGACATCTGGCCGCCTTATATTTAAAATAAAACTGGTGACCTTAACTTTTACTTAATTGGGTATAATATGAAAAAAACACAACTACTTCCACGCCGAAAATTTTACTAGGAATAATATTTACCTTTTAGCTTAATTAATAAGCTGAGTTTTAAACATGTTTACTAAATTCATAAACTTAGATAAAACAACAAAATAAATTATTTCAAAAGGAACTAGACTAATACATTTCCAACCTGACGAGTAGCGACTTATAACAACACACTTCGTTTAATGTTTACTTGTTGCTAGAAATCAGGCTAGCAGAAAATTCTGTTTACTAGTTAAAATTTAGTAGGAATAACACGACCTGTGGCGTAGGTTATAGTATACCCAATTCAATTTCTAAGAAGGAATCCAAATATATATATATATATATTCAAAATTAAGGAAATATTTTGTAACACGTGTAAAAAATTTCGTGAGATAAAGACTGAAAGATAAAAAATCGTTAAAAATGGACACGAAGTTATCTTATTTACAGTTAAGATAAAATAAACTGCAAAATAATTTAAACATATTTGAAACATCTTGTGAGGAGTTTCACTACTTTATATTTTTATAACATTTTAAATATCTGCTTAAATTCACCTCTTACTTTTACCCGCTGTTGGCAACACTAGAAATTGAGATATTTTGTCAAATACATATTTTGTCTTGAGGGATATTTTGTCTTGATAGCGTGATCGAATTTTTATTCAGTTTTTTTTTACGGGCGTCACCTGCTGAGAAAAATTGGTATTCCACTTCCTTTCCCTCCCACTTACTCTTCTAACCTAAAATTCGCCAAGCTTAGGAGTTTTTTAGATGATAGAATGCGTGACTTTTGTCATTTTGTCACCTTGATTTACCTTTTGAATGAGCTTTTAAACTGTTTATTTCCATCATTTGGTTTGAATTGAATTTTGAGTGTACTTTTTTGTAACTTTCTAGCTCTTTTTCTTATAATTTTTTACCTTTTTCATTTTCAAAAGAAATGCTTATTTTGTTGCATTTTAGTTTATAGTGCAGAGTGCTCGGAAAAGAATGTTAAATTCTCATTGAGGTAGATTAACAGTTTAATTTAGTTTATTTATAGCAAATTATCCCTCATATTGAAGTTTTAATAGCTTACTTTCTCTTGCAAACGTAAAAAAAACAATTAGTTTCATGGTTTCATTTTACTTAATATTCAATTCGTCTTATACTTTTGGTTACTAAGTTCGAAGTGACGATTAATATTGACGGATGTTTTAGTCGCAACAAAGGGATATAATTGAGCTTCAAATGAAATGAGCGTTAAACTGAAATTACAGATTCACTCTTGGAAATTTACAGAACATAAAATTCCATACGATCAATAGTTGCAATTTTGCGTGAATAACAGATTAATACTTGTCGCATAACTTAATTTTAACTATAAAAAAATTAACTTTTAAGCTAGATGCGTACTGTTTAACTAATATGGGGCACATTTATAAGAAATTGTAAGAGAAAAATAGGTTTGCGTTTGTTTATCTTTTATTTAATGTATGATTTGTTATCTAAATTAAACTGGTGAAATATGTCACTGGAATTGGGGATGTTAATTAAGAACACCCTACACTTTACTTACTTAACTTTACTTAAACTTGCTTAACTTTACTTAACTATACCCTATACTTTACTTAAAATTATATTTTTACAATCTGACAATAACAATATTTCGTGACCCAGAGAGAAAACGCAGGCTACATAATGCATAGCAGGGATTAAAAAGCAGTTCACTTTTTATAGTAGAAATTATCAAGGGAAGATGTTTCAAGATACTCCCTAATTACGTTAAAACGAGTGATATACAGGAGAAATTAATAATTTTTAATGGTTCTCATCGTGGATGCAAAGTTACTTGAAAGGGAAAATTTGAAGGGAAACTAAGATATGCTAAACATTTAATTTAAAATAAATTTTTAAAAAGACATGGTATAATAATATTATTAATATGTTAATGATGTTACATATATGTATATCATTGTCTGTTCTTCGTATCAATAAATAGCTATGTCAAAGTTATTAATCACTAAATCGCTATACTCAACACTATGAAAACATGTATAAAACTGAAAGTCATATGCAGGCACATTAAATCAAACTTAAATAAATTAAATTATTTAATTAATTTTTATTTGTTGTATTTCCTGATAGAGAACACGTTTTTATAATTCACGCTCAGTAAATTAAATCTTAAATGTTGAAAAAATAGTTTCAAGAAACTGAAGAGGTAAGATAGATAACTTAAAAAATATTATTGGCTTTAAAATTAGTCAAATGAAAGTCGACATGTTTTAAGCGTACAAATATAGGCGTTCATTTTCAAGATTTGTCAAACGTGGATAAAAAGAAACGAGACTGATTTAAAATATAAAACACTTAGTTGCCATCAACGAAAGATGGGAAATAATGGTGAGGTACAATTTTCGAAAAACTGCAGTAGCCGCGAATGAAACAAAAATGAAAAGAAAAACTTTAAGTTTTAGATTTCAAATCACATTTCCTTTTTCTCATTAAGGTCTGGCAAATCTTGAGAATCGTTAAGTATTTTCCAGAGCTTGAAACATGTCGACTTTTATTTCCATCTGCAAGTTTTTGAAGCCTATGAAGTTTTTTGAAAAATAAAGTTCAGTTGCATTCAATATCATTTTGCTGCTAATAGCGGCAAGAAATATATATTTTACCAGATATTTCCTCTTTAAATTTCACTTTTTTTCAATTACCTATAGTTTGAAATAATAGTTTTTCTTTATTCGTTTAAGACTAGAGTTTATGAACAAAATAAATAAATGATACCAGATGACTTTAAAATACTTATTTCATGACCTAGTATTTCTTAAATGTTATCAAAGATGATGCTTAAACTTATCTGACATAACGACTGAAAATATAATTAGTAATTATAGAACGTTTAATGACCATAGGCTGCCTTTATTTTTTTTCAAAAAGTATTCACTAAAAAGGAAAAGAAGCAGTATTATCTGTAGTTTATTATAAAGTCAAATTTTAAAACTTTGAAAATAAAATCGTTATTTAAACATCCCTCCTGGACGGACAAATTAAAATTTTTCTTTCTTTTAAGATTTGGGATTAAGTTTATTCTTATCAGAGACACATGTCGAAGATAAATAAATATTCCAGAAAAATTAAAAGTTATTTAAATATTTTTATTCACTGGTTTTAGTAAATATTTTTCTAATTAACTCCTGAATATATAAAACTGGACCCACTTATTTGTTTATTCAAGTAAATTCTATCTTTTGAAACTATTATGTCTCTCCTTTATTTTTAAGGTAAAGCAGAAAACATCAGTAGTTAGACAAAGTACAAAAAATAAAACATTAATACGAATTAAAGGCTCCGAATCTCAAAATGAATAACTGAAGAGTTGGTTTACTATTCATATAAAGCCTTTCTATTACTATTACTGTACATAATTATTATTATATTATTCTTTTACATATTTGCTTGTTGTGCTTTATAAACTATCGTATTCACTTACTGCTTAAGTACAAAAAGACTCAAAGAAACAAATTAAGAACGAAAAAAAATGAAATAAAGACAATCCAAAAACTCAGATAAGACCTTCATGTAACTACTACAATACATCAACATTTATATCTAAACTGTATTATTATTTAGAATTCTTTATAAAATTTCTTATTCCCTTAATGCCTAAGCACTAGTAAGACTCGCACAACCAAAGTAATTCTCCGGTTAACAGTTAAGCATTCACTAAATATAGATTAAGACTTATAAAAAAAAATAACAATGTTAGTCTCATTTCAGATAGTCATTAACTATGAAATATTTTCTTGAAACATCTGAGATAATCTGTGGATTTGATTCGGAACTTGGAAGGTCATTTCTCATTCTTCAGGCAATGCTACCCGATCAAGTCATTAAGATTTAGGATTCTAGGACATGGAATAGGAAAAAAGAAAGAATATCCATCTCAAGAAGAGAAAAATAAATTCGTTAGGCTCAAGTTAACGATTTAAGATAATCGAGAAAGAATCTATTTTGAGAATGGGAACTTATTTATTTGTTACAAAGTACATTTCTCATTTAAAACTATTGTTCGATATTGATAAAATTATTTTCTTCGAAACTGGATAGAAAAGCTCAAAAAGAGATCATATTCCATAACTTCAATTTCAACATTTATAGAGTATCGATTCGAAAGGGTTCCTTTTTATTGATGTTGTAAAAATACAATTTTTTTCGATTAATGTTAATGATATCTCCAAATTACCTTAAATATATTTTATAAAATGTTGATATGAATAAATGCACTATAGTACATTATGCAGTAGTATATTATAGTACATTATGTATACAATGCATTATAGTATGTTTGAAAATTTCAAGTTCAAATGTAGATTTGATCTTTTTTTTCGTATTTTTTAGGTTGCTCCACTTTTTATAAAGTTTATTCTTTTGTATTTTGGTACAAAATATACTTTGAAAATTCGAAAATATTTAAACGCAAACTATGAAATTTAAATAAATGATTATTTTTTCATAATTCCTATTTTTCACAATGTATGTATTAAACTTATTGCATTTTTTTTCATCATTATCAAAAGCATTTTTATTAAATAATAATAATACATTTATTATCATAAGGCTAACTTTACATGCACATTTATATGTAGGAATAAATGTATTAGTTGCAGAATAAACATTTAAACTATTGTTCGTTAAACTCTTGCTAATTTAAGGCTATTGTTCGGTATGTATGAATTTGTTTTGTTCAAAATTATATAGAGAAGATCAAAAAAATATCAAGTTTAAAGGTTTTCTTTTTTATTAAAACATTAAAAATAAATTTTCTTTATTGATTAATAATAATGATATTTCCAAATTTTCAAAAATATATTTTAGGAAACGCTGATTTAAAAAAAACAACAACAGACAAACATAATGTGTTTGGAAATTAATAGGTCCAATTCCGATTTGTTTGGTTCTTTTATTTTTAAGATACTCAGTTTCTGTATAGTTACTCTTTTCTGATAAAAAATATTTTACAAATATTAAAAGCAATTTTTATAAATATTTAAACGCAAAACATATGATTTCAATGTATAATTGATATTCATAATTCCTTTTTATGTATTTTTCGTTATTAATGCAATAAATGTATTTAAGTAATTGTATTATTATTTTTAAAATAATAATAATTGCTTTATCATAACGTTAACTCCGTTTACATATGCATACGTAGAAAATCAATTATTTATTACAAACTATATTTCCCATTCAAAACTATTTTTCGATATCGATTAAATTTTGTTCGAGATTGAAAAGGGGTGATGAAAAAAGATTATATTTCATGACTCATGTAAGGTATCGATTAGCGAGTTTTCTTTCTTATTTGTAAATGTGTTTTTTTTCTTGATAAATGATAATGATATTTTCACAGTTTCTGAAATATATTTTAGGAAAGTTGATTTAAATAAACACTATATAATGTGTTTGCAAATTAAAAGGTCAAATGTAGATACGTTTTATATTTCGGGGCTCTGAAATCTGAATCCGTTGAACAAAACAAATATGCTTATTCTGATAAAGTACGCTTTTGTGTCTGATTTTCTAGCTTAGAATACCATCTGCACTAATTAATTTACATAATTGAGTTTAAGAATGAGTCTTAGAAAATGAAGATCTGATCATTAGATCAAAAATAATTTAGGGTGGTTCATTTTTTTTTGGCGCACTGTACCGTGAACACAAAAATAAGTGGACCATCTTGAATAACGTTTCTTCGAATGATAGTATCTTCTCATTAACTTAATCTTAATTTTAAGGCTCAAAAGGGTAATTTCAAATATGCTAATATATTAGTGCAGACAATTTTTTAAGTTACGAAATCAGAAAGACAAACGTCCTTTCTCTAACTAAGTATACCTTTTCTTATGACTGATTTGGATTTTTGATTCTCAAAATATTGCAGCAATTTAAAAGACATAGTCCCAATGGTTTGGTCAAGAGTATGGTTCAAAGTTTGGACCTCTTAATGTTAATTTTGCTTTTTGTGTAGTGCGCCATACCTTACAAACTTTTAAAGTGAATTGAAACGGCTTTTGCATATCATTGTAAAATTCGCTTTCCAAAGATAATTCCATGCAAAACATAATTTTTAATAAATAATTATTACTTTTTTTTAATAATATTCGAAGAAAAGTTTGAATTTTTAGCTACACGATTTTCTGCATCATTTTAAGGAATGGAATTTTAAATTGCCAAATATGAAATTCAAGCGAAATCGGTCAAATAGTTCCGGAGAAATTGAATTTTAAAAAAGTCACATTTTTGAAATTCAGTTTCCCTGGAAATAGTAGACCTCATTTTGCCATCTGAGATAACATACATCTGAAATACATCTGAAATAACATCGTACATAATTCTTTAAAATTACGTAATTTATTGCATATCTTTAAATTCAGAAGTCTTTCGACTATTATTCAAATGAAAAATAAATATTTACCAAAATATATATTTTTCTTAGAATTAGTTTCGGAAAAGCGAATTTTTTAATTGTATGCAAATTTCTTTTAATTCGCTTAAGCACTTCTCGAGATTTAGTGAAATGCGCAAAATGTAAAATTAATGTAAAAAGACCACTCTCCTGACCAAACTATTGGGACCATATTTCTCAGATTGCGCTGCTCCCTACGTTTTGGGGGTCAGAAACCCGAATCCATCGAAAAAAGGTATGTTTTTTCAAAGAAAGTACATTTTTGTGTTTGACTTTGGAACTTGAAATATCGTCTGGACAAGTAAATTAGCATATGTGAGGTCACCCCTTCGAATCTTTAATATTGAGAGTCCTAGAACATGAAAATAGGATCATTCAATCAAAAGTTATCAGGGTGTCCTTTTTTTTTATTTTGCCCACTATACATAAACAACATAATATTAAAAGGACTTTGTGAGTTGCACAGATTATATTATTCAAAATTTGTCAAACGTTTACCAAACAAAGAAACATACTTATGATTAATGCTATTATTAACATTTGAAACAAGTACTATGATAAAGACAAAAAATATTCAAAAGTAATTTTCCGTAGTCATTTTTGACAAGTAAAATAAAGACCAACCCTCCCTTGTAATCGTAACATTCTTGAATATGGATTCACCCTATATCATTGAAACGTATACAAATTTCTGAAGATTGTACTCGCTGTTTTGCATACACGAAAAAGTCATTTGTGTTGTATTTTTACTGATTGTTGAAGTATAAGTTATTATAAGTTCTCCCGAGTTTAACTCAAACTTATGAGCAGCTGAAGAAACAAAGTGGAGCAATGGTAGAGAATAACAATAATTTTAGGAGCATACCTTTATTTTATTGGTCAAGACGTAATTGGTAATATTTTTTGATCATGAAAACAACATTGTTTTTTCCCTTTTAATCTCTCCGAGTTTTTTCTTAAAAATTTAATAATAAAATTATGCCATTCAAAACTTTTTGTTCATGGTTTTCTCCTGTTGCGCTCTTCTTAATAAATTCCAATACATTAAAAAACTCATTGATACTAAAGACTAACATTGGAAATTTATAGTGTAGAAGCGGAAGCAATATATTTTCTTTATAAAAAAACACACAAATTCAAATCACTTTTCATAATTACAGAAAAATTTAAGTAATTATTGCTTACAGCCAATAGGAACAGCTAATAGGACAGCTAATAGGAATTCAGAAAAAGATATTTTCATCCTTGTTTATAAATGTTCATTTCGAAGTTGGATGGTAACGCAACAACCAGTTTCTTATTTCATAGATTCATTAGCTGATGTAAAGGATCTTGTATCATATTCTCATTTCAGTTCTCAGACTATTAGGAATTGTTTGTTCTGTTTTTAACTATTCTATTTTCTGTCATTTCGTAGAAAGCTAATCTCTTATCCAAATATTTTTGCTTCTTCTTGATGAGAAAAACTAAAGATATGAATTTCATGTTCTTTGTCCTAAATTCCTCTACACTAAGAAATTGAAAGTTTTTAAGGCTTGAAAATCTAAAAAAAGAATTATCAGAATTATTTAACTACGAACATTTAATAATACATAAATGATGCTTTGTTTATAACCTTATCAAAAATTCGAAAAAATAATAAACTAGATCTACAAGTCACATTCCTTTGATAAGAGTTGCTTATTTTTTGATAAAAAATTATCAGGCATCACTAGAAATTAGTATACATGAAAGGATAACCATTGTAAATCATAAATTAACTGGCTTTCAAATGATTTTTAATACAAAACGTTCTTAGGTCCATTTTGCATCTATTGTTATATTATGTTGATTTTATTTTACTAATTACAAAAAAATTGATTTTCAGCAAATTTCTAAGATTATTTAAAGTTTTTGTATTTAAAGATATTAACACAAATCTATATAATTGCTTTTAATTTCTTATTTTCATAGATCATTGAGCTAATATTTTTTAGTTAATAGTTAAGTATATATTGTGAAATAGTTTAAATTTATTGAAGCATAGTAATTAATTACTAATAATTTCATAAAATGAATGAAAAATTTCTTAACTTAACCTTCTCTAACCAGTTATTAAGTGTAGTAATAAAAGCAATATTCATTCATTACAGTATAAAACCCAACATTATCATACACCAAATTGTGTTTTGTATGTGTGTTTTCTGTCTGTAATTAAAAATAATAATCGAAGCAATTAATGTGCAAACCATAAATAACTGCGCTTTCCTCCAATGCCCTATAACGTTAAAAAAGTTTAAATTTTTATTTTCAAGGTAAGAAGAGCGCAACCAGTGAAAAATGAGAAATAACTTGTATTTTTAATAACATTGCTCTTGATTTAATTTAAGTAATATATAAATACACTACACAAATTTTTAAACGTGTAAACAGGGATAAACTTTCTCAAATACGTATAAAAAATCATTACCATTTCTAAAGCAATAAATATTGTCAGAAATAAAACAATTTACGTAAATTAAAAAGAGAATTGCACCATGCTAAGGAAAATAAATAGCAATTTCCATTTCAACTAATTAAAAAATTTACAATTAAAATAAAGTCGGCATACATAAAAAATAAAATTTCAGCGTTGCTTCAGTAAAATCAATTGAATGTTTATTCCATTGTTAATTCAATAAATATTTTTTTATTTATATATTTAAACTAACACGTAGATTACATAAGTTTAGCGCTGTGGAGCTTTAATTAGTCAAATAAATAATATTAGGTACTTTTGCAAAGACTTAATATTATATACGAAAATTGAAAATTTAATAACTTCAATCGTTATAACAATGTCTATTTATATATAACTGAGTAATTTCAAATTCTCCTCCCAAATATAACCAAAGAACAAAAATATATTAGGGTATTACTGGTAATTATTCACAAAAAGAATAAAGAAATACAATAAGTTAGTTTCTGAAGATACAGTAAAAGATAGAAAAAGATATATATACCAATCAGAATCCAGAACCAATTATATAAATTTTTAAAATTTAGATCGTAAATAGAAAAATACTGTATAAATATGTGAAAAAAGTAACTCATATAGATTAAAGTAGTTTTGATATAATACAAAGATAACCAACAATATATTCTTGAAAGTATATTTAAATATTAATAGATCTTAGTAACGAGAGACTGATCAATTTCTCTTGGCACTGAACATCGCATCAGCACATTCACTTAGATAATTAAATCAATATCCTAATTTTTTGTGGGAACAGTTTTAACTCATTGTGTGTAAGAAATAAGCAGCGTTTATGGATTAGATTTAATAAATTATTCATTTAACATTACACAATATCCCCTCTAAAGAGAGATCAGACCAATATCTATGCCCACTGGGGTCAGAATTTCTTAATATACAAAGTGGAATCACAATACTTAAAATTGAGAAATAAAGGAAATAAAACACTTACAATTACAAGCCACAGTTCCTGCTTTTCTGTTGTTAATTTATAAATGGCAGATAATTTGTACTAATTTACATACGCACACATACATATTACCCACAGTCCTTGAAAAATTTCAGCATTGGTAGTAAATTAAGGTTAATGCTAAAAGATATTTCTTATTTTAATATAACATTTTGTCGTTAAGTGGTTTAGAATCTGGAATGTTCATGCATGTATACTTTCTTTGTAAAACAATTTTTAATGGTGATTACACAGAAATTAAATTATGGACATTTGTTTTATGTTCGTTACCCTTTTTTTAAGTTTACAAGGCCCGTGGAAAGCCTCATATATACATATATTAGGCAATAAATAAATATAAAAAGGATAAAAAGAGTTAATGAGTTTTATTTACTGTACATAAGCTGCAAGTATATAGAACTCATAAAATAAGCTTAAAATTTAGAGAAAATATGAAAAAAATTACAGAATATTGAAAAGAAAAGAAGAAAAAAATATTAAAATAAAATAACATTAAAAAAAAAGAAATATAGATAAAAATGCAGGTAAAAAATGTATAATCTCCTCATCAGCTCATGCGATTTTATCCAACAGTGTGAGGTGAAATAGAGCACATTAAGTAAGATACCATNGGTTTTTAATTTACGTGTTTGCCTGTCTTCTGTGTTTGATTGAAGGTAAAATGGGAATGGGTGTTAGCTTTTATCCCATATCCATTGCACTGTTAGCTAGTTTGCCCATTTATCAGCAGGGACATTGATAAAAAAAAGTCATAGTAAAATATCCTTAGCTAAATATTATTATGAATTCAATTTTTATATACTATAATCACAAGATTGTTTTAACGTTTTGTTAACGATAGCGAAACATTTCAATAAACATTTCTGCCAGCGGCATAGGAGATATTACTTATTTTTCTTCTTCAGATTCAGCATAAGCGAGATAAAGAAGGATGAACATTATGCGTTCGTCATAAGTCTTCCACGATCCGAAATATGTCATCGGCCCAGTATTTGAAATTTATTTGAAATAAGATAAATGAACGTTTTGAAAGTTGTAAAAGCATCCACGCTCACACACTTATAGTTGTAAGAAATTTAGGTAAACTTTTGAACTACAAAATCATTTATTTTCATTTCTGCAACAGAAATAGCCGTATAACAATGCACGTTATACGTTATCTTCGTAGAATACCAAATGAAAATGTATTACAGTGGGTTAAAATCGATAATTATCTAGTAGATATAGTGTATCACAAAACTTCCGATATATATTTATGTTCAAAATTTATCTCAACCTGTCACAGGTTTTATTGATATAAATATCAAATAGGGATTTGGGGTTATTCGTCATTGAAAACCAATATCAGCAAAATAGTACGTAATGTATATCAGTAAACTCTGCCAAGAAATAAAATTTCCTTGAGAATTTCACTTTAGAGAATAGTTATGCTACAAGTCCAATTTTAAAGAAAAGTTTTTCTTTTGAATATGAAATTTAGATTTCAAAGTTAGTGAAGAAAATGTTATGATGATGTATTGAATTATGTAAAAAAACCTCAAATAAATTATTATCATAAGGTTTAAATGTATGCAAATTTAACCAAAAGGTATAATATAAATATTAACACACTAAATATTTATATTGTTTGCTTTGTAATTGATAGAATAGCTCTTGAAAAATTTATGATCAAAATTTTAAATCCTATTTTAATTATATTTATATGAATTTTAAAAGAAATATGAGAACTAAAATTTTATTTTTAACGTAGTTTATTAAATAGAGAACTGTGAGAAATTAAGCAGTAAATTTGAAACTCTGAGAAGTGTTTCCAAATAAAGCATATAGAATTTTTTCACTATTTATAAATTATTTTCATTTTCAGAGAAATTAATTTATTGAATTAGACATTATTAAATAAATTTGCTTTTTATAACTAACATTTTTCTTTCATGTTAGAAAAAAAATTAAAAGAATCTTAGATTCTTTAACAAAATATTTCATTCAAATTTTAATATTCCATTTAATATTTATAATTATTTTAATATTCCATTCTGCTCGTTGTACCCCGTATTAGTAGCTCAGTTTTTCCTCTTGTAGGAATATTATTCTTACGATCGGGAAAAAGCATTCTCTGAAAATACGCATTTCCAAAACAGTAAGAGAATTAAAATATATAGAAAAATAATATAAGAATTTTAATAATGGTCCAAAAATTGAAACTCACTTTGCGTTTCTTCCTCACGTTTCTTCCTTTTTCCATTTAATGAGAATAGTTCGTATTTATTAAAATCTGGGATTGAAAATCATGCAGACAATACAACAGACAATACTTGCAAAAAAATACAACTTACTTATGTACGTACAAGTCGAAAAAAAATCTGTTGAAATTACCGTTCTGTAAAAAGCATAATTCTGGAAAATATAAGCAAAATATATGGTATTTATACCATTTATTTCGCAACTTTTCTATTCATATGGTAAAGAGTAACCGGAACTTCTGGTTTTTAAAATTATATTTCTTATTACCACTTATTTAATAAAAATTACAGACCTGAAAAATAAATTTAATCGAATAAATGGTTTCTATGCCATGCTGTAAGATAACATGATAAAATTATCAAATTTTTATTACATATTATAAAACCATATTTTATTACCAAAATCATTGACAAAGCACTTCGCTTAGAATTACCTAGAATTTTGGTGTTGTTATAGAGCAGAAACACTGTGCATTTTTGCATATTCTTATAGATTCGATTATACCTTTTTCTTCTTCGCGTATTTAAAACTAAGTACTAAAAATTATGTTAAATCCTCAATTTAATTTATTTTTCGGATAAACAGTGTGAACTAGTTATGGAACAAATGTTTTTCTTTCTCTTTGAAGAGGAGTAGAGAGCTCTTATTAAAATCTATCGGAAACTGAGATTGAGAATTGTAAAGAAATATCTATCAATTCTGAAAGTCTATTGTCGAAACAAACAAGAAGGCCGATCAGTATAAACCAATCACTAGCAGAGTTATAAGATGAATGAAAACATGGCTTTTCTCAAACCAAAGAAATTTGAGTGGTTTTTGTAGAGAGTCGACAAAATGTTTTTGTTGAAGTGAGAAATTCAGTCGAGGGTGAAAATGACGTCGAATAGTTTTTCGAATGTCGTTTGAAAAAAACAATTCTTAGAGAATTTCTCTGAGAGTTGTTTTTTAAGTTTTTGTAAGAATCAAAGCAAGATTAGATTCCTATCCTTTTTCTTTTTATAGATCTATTGGCGTCTTTTAGAATTAGTAATAAAGTAAACAAGTTCCTTTTTCTTTAAGGAAAGAAATATGATTTATAAAGAATTTTTTAAAAATTAAATTGAGTTTTTGATCATTTAAATCATTGCACCAAAAACAAAAATTATTCTGCGCAATTTCATTTAAATGGATAAAACTAATACTCGAACTTTTTTTTAACTCTTTGACACAGAAATTTTATCAAGCGTATTTTTCATACTCTTTTATTTATTTTGTTTTAATTTAAGTTAAAATTAAGTTGTAAATATTATATTAAGCATTTGGATAATTGATGGTTTTGAAATACAAAGTGAAATACGGGTGTTTTTTCTGCGTTAAAAGTAACATTTTCATAACACGACAAACTTCAAAACAATAAATTTTCAAATTTTAACTTATTTCAGGTTATTTAGATCTAAGAGAAACAGTTATTCATCATTAAATTTTCCTAAGTTTAAAAAATCAGTTATGGATAAATTTTGAACTAAGATGATTTTCTTTCCTTCAAATTTTTTAGTAACTATTAGCATGTTTTTAATAATAAAAAGTACCTAAATATACTTTTGCTTGCAATTAGAATGTCAGAAAATAACATATAAAAGGTGCATCTACGTCCACGGCAAATAGTTATTCAGAAAAACGCTTTGCTCAACATGATCTCTTGCCGTAATCTCCTGTCAGTACAATATGCTATTTAGTTTGTTTCATTAGTTTGTAATATTTAGTTTTCATAAAGAGCTCCTTGGTAGCCCCGCTGTTAGGGATTCGGACTACGATCCGGAGGCTCGTTGTTCGATGCACGACTCTATTGAGACCCACTGAGTACATATGATATATGTGCTCGCATAATCTGTGGAATCGAAATTCTTGTGGTGGGTCACTGAACAGTACCATGAGTATTGGGATCAGGGGAAATTTCCTTCCCCTTCAGAGCTATGTCAAAATTGTGGAAGTGACCTCATGAATGAGTGGTGCTGCAATTTATCCGTGAGGTTCTGAGCTAAGACGTACTTTAACTGTTGCCCCTTTCTGACTTAATTTGCGAAAAGGCTTATGATTGACGAGCTTGGATTGCCTTAGTGTCATTGGAATCAACAATAACAGCACTCAAAATGTTTATATTAAAATGTTTTAAGCATGTTTAATTATTTCTAATGCAAATTAGTTTAAATTTAAACTAAATTATTAAACTAAAAATGCATTTTTCTAATTTTAGAAAGGTGATATGCCATCATTTACTTCTTTATTGCCTAAATTTTACTTCAGAAAAATCATTTGTTAATTAAACTGTTTGTCGTATAATGCTAAACTGCATAAAGTATACAAATCTTGATATAAATTCAATTATCCGAAAATATTTGGAATACAATAATCCTACCTTTGTATTTTCTTGCATACACTTTGAAGTTATGTCTTAATAATCTCTCGTGCTTTACTCTTCATTTTAACTTCATTTAAAACTGAGGAGACTTTTGCTTTCTTGCTCCACTCATTTTAATCCTTGTCAAATAACTCCCTTTTCAAACTTTTGCGCCTTGGAAACTTGTTGCTTACTTTAAGCTTTTAACAAAGACTTTAAATGAAGGAAATTTATTTAGAAAGTTACATCTTATCCTAAAAGAAAGTATAAAGTGCAAAAGAGTTTAAATTGGTAGCCTTAGAGCTTGTTAAATTCCACTTTCATTAATGCGTTGCCTTTTAACTTTTACTTGACTTTTAAGCAAAATAACTTTGGATGTTAAACTTACACTTTTAGTAAACGCTACCATGAAATATTATGGTGGCAACATTGTAAATTATTAAGTGTTCTTAGAAAAATAATTTAGACAGCAATAAGTGCCTTAAAAAGGCAACAATATCAGCAAAGAAATATATTTAAAAGAATTTTATAGCTTACTTTTAATATAAATCGAGTTTCAAAATTAATTTATTTGATTTTCTTATACTACTTCACTTCAAATTATAATAATACTAAGGTATCATAAGTATAAATTATTATAAGTCTTCTTCAAATACAATAATTGTAATTCCATACAAAGATATTATACATGTTACATGGCACTGTAACATTACTGTAAAAAGTAACGACACTCAGAGTGCTGGTACGTACCGGACAATATTGAGAAAAAAATCTGATATACCTTAATTTTTGCAGAAATAACTTTCATGCAATCATTAAACCACTATAAAAAATATTACTGTAAAAAATACTGTATGATATTTTTCGGTAAAAATAGATTTTACGGTAAAATGGATTTTTCAGATGATGCCTCCAATGTGCCGGTACACCATACCGTAATTTAATCCAGAATTTTTTAACAGTGTGGATAATAGCGAATGGAAGATTTTATTTCTATTTTATCATTACAATTCATGTTTTATCTGTATTGCTTGTATACACTTATTTAATTATATTTAAGAATACATTTCTAAGTTTTTTAAAATTTTAAAATATGAAAAAGCAGTAAATGAATCACTCTATATAGAAAGGACTTCCGTTGCCTTAACATATGTTAGAGGAAGATAAAACAAATTTTTTTTCTGATTTCCTATCTAGACAAAAAAGTTAAACAAATATATATTAATGAAATTGAAACTGTATATATTAACATAATTTTCTGTCTAATTTTTTGTGCTTATAGGAAAGGGAGAAAATAGGTTTGGTTTCTTGTTAGCAGAACTAAATCTCTTTGTGTTCACAGCGACTCAAATAATATTTAATTAATTTAAAAATTATAGTTGCGTTGACAAATAACTTTTGGATTATTAACATTGATGTCAAAAATAGTGAATTATTTATTCTAAATGTAAATATTAATTTTGATCTGTAATTATAAGTTGTAAATGCTAGAAAGGAAAAAAAAAGTCATCGCTACTTATAGTATAAGTAATACATGATACTTTTAAATTTTACAACATTTTATACAAAACTTTTGAAACTAATTTTTAATTAGGAAAATTTGTCCAATGTTTAATTTGAATTAAATTTCTCAAAATTGATTTACTCCATTTTTATGTTTAGTCTGATTTTTCTCAACTTCATGTAGCTCAACTTAAGTTTAAAATATATGATATGCTTAAAACTTATTATATGGGTTCTTCAATTAATAAAAAACTGACGTGACTTGAAAAAAAATGTTAAACATTTGACAAATATATTTAAAAAAAAAAACGATTAAACATTGTTTAAACCTGGATACATTATTACATAGTTTTAAAGGAGCTTTATTAAATGAAAAATGCATTTATAAAAATTGAATTTTTTTCATGGAAAACAATACGTAAAAATATATTTGCAAGCGCTATTTAAAATCAATATTTGTAAGAAAAGATATATTTCTCTTCGCAATGTAATATGATAGAAAAAACAAAAACAAAACACGAAGTATGATATATTTTATTTGACTTTAAAATATAAGAAAATAGTAAATGGTTTAGGAATAACATTTCTGCTTAGGAAAGACAATCATACCTTAAAATATCAAATCTAAACTATTTTTGGTTAAAATATGTTATTAAACACAAATAACTGACAAAATAAATTTGTAGTTGGGATTTAACTTTTAAGTTTAAATGAGAATTTATAAGTTATAAAAGCTTTACTATGCACTTTGATAATTTGAATATACCTGTTTATATAGATATTATAGTTATATTAAGATAAGAATGGAGTTGGTTAACAATTATTTGGCGCTTGATTTAAGGTAACAAGACTAGTTTTGACTAGTTTTTTCTTTAAATATTAATATAAAATTTAAAAAATTAGTTTATATGTTATATTAAATGCAAAAAGTTACGAACTAGAATTTTTTTTTTAATTTTTATTTTTTTAAATGACCATTTTAAGGTAAATATAAGGCAATTTACATAAAAACATAAAACATGCATGAAAATGAAATTCTACTTTCTCTTTTAGTTTGTAGTAAATATGTGTACTATATAGATAAACACTCATGAAAAATTGTAGGCAGTTATTTTAAAAACAATATGAGATATCGTGTTTTGGGTGGTGTAAAATGTGAAAAAACCTGATTTTTGAGATAAATGCATTTAAAGACTTAAAATAACTAATCTATCCACTATTATCATCTTGCACAAAAACTGCTATATTTTTTAAAATAATTGGAGTACAAACAAAGGTAAAGTGTTTTTAGAAAGCTACGTCTGCATGAATTCGAAATTTATAGTAAATTCAATTTTGAAAACTTTCTCGAAAATGATGTCTTTGCACTAGTTATACCTTAAAGTCAGCAATTACGGTGGTGGTGTGACTTACCACCCCCGTGATAAGTCACACTTACCACCACCGTGAACCTTCTTTCTAAGCTATAGGGATCTATAGCTTAGATGGGCCTTAAACCAGATCCTTGAAACTGTGCAATTGTTCCACTAACGTTGAAGTAACCATTGATGTTAATAAGAATAGATCATCTGCAGCATTGTTGAAGCAATAAAGGTTGTGCTCCGGAGATGCTGGAATGTTGCAGTTTGAGCATATGGGAAAAGTTTTCTTTCTATTTTAAAAGCTCATGCGCTTCAGGTGACTAGTTCTAAGTCAATAAAATAATATTGTGAATATTTATTCCTGTAAAAAAGGAAAATACACTCAAAACTAGTTTGCATGTTTACTTTGTATTAGCGTGTAACTGGTTTTACGAAAACTTAAATGGTTCAACCTATGCTCCTATTTCCTTACCTGTGATTTATCATTTTTACAGCTTAGCTACGCAAAAGTAGCTTTTAATATTGCAAAGCTGCTAAAGTATAGGCTGATGCTTTCTAATGTCACGAAATAACTTCCTATATATTTATTTTCGCAATAATTTCGTGTTTACTTCTTAGCCACCGTCAACACAAAAGTTGTCTTGAGTATTGCAAAGCTGCTAAAGTATAGGCTGATGTTTTCTGCAGTCACGATATAACTACCTACATAGTTATTTTCCCTGTAATTAATTATTTACTTTTCACTTAGCCACCATCAACACGAAAGTAGTTTTGAATATTGCAAAGCTTCTAACGCATATATTGATGTTTTTTACAGTTGCCAGATAACTTAGCATGTAGTAATTTTCGTGATAATTCATTGTATGCTTGTAACAAGTTTTTCAGAGCCAACAGTCAATTTATATTCTGCGAGTTGTACCAAGTTCAGCTCTTTTGATTGGAATTTCGAAGCGATTTATTAATAGATTTTTAATTTGGTGTCGCGTAGCTATATGCAGCCACGTTGAGTATTATTTTCACAAACTTTAAAGCTCCTGTGAGAAAGACTGGCAGCAAACATCTCTCGAATAAAAAAACAAAAAACTTCCAAAAACTCACCTCAATCTAGGAAAATAATCTAAATGAATTTCTTATGAAGTGGTTACTTTCAATCATATAATTCCATAATATTGAGGCTTTCACTTTACGCAAACTCATGAATTAATTAAGCAACTTTCCTAAACCGAATGTAATTTATTTTTTTTTTAAATTGATGATAAAAAAATTTATTCCTAAATTACATACTATGTAGCCAATAATAGAAAATTATAATAAAATACAATGAAAGGACGTAGAAAATCAAAATGACGAAAATATTGCTAGGTGTAAAGGGACTAAGCATTAAAAAATTATTGTAAAGATCAATATTAAAAGTTCTTAAAAATTCAGGCATGATTGATTTCAATTTATGCTTAGTGATTAAAAACATAATTTCATTCACTCTCTACATTACAAAAAAGTTAATTTAAGAAAGATGTCCAATTATTGAATTATTGAATTGATAATTATTTGACTGATACAGATATTATTGAATTTGTAATAGTTAGCTAGGAAGAAATTGGATTTCAAAGTGTAATTCTGTTTCGTTTTAACTATGCAATCCATATATGTACTTAACACGTTTCGTCATGTGTTAAGTTATTTCTCACGGAGAAGCACAAACTATCCTTTTTTTGTTATTTAAATAAATATTCATGAGTAATTCGTTCTCAACTAGGACACTGAGTGTCAGAACCGACGAGTAACAGACATGGAACTTTAGAAAATTCCCAATAACTGTCGATATTAGAATATGGGGTACATTGGAATATTCGATATCGAAAATTGGACAATAAAACTAGGCGATGAGTTCACGGTAAGACAAAGACAATTACATGAGCGTAATTAAATTTCGTAATTTCCTCAAAATAAATGTTACTTTGAAGAAGTTTCTAATAGTTAAGCCTTAAACTATCTTTACATTGCATGTATAACTCTGTTTAAACTCTCCAAAATCTTCGTTATGTCTTTAATTCACCAAAGTAAGAAGTGGAAAAAGGAGTGGAGAAATGTTTAAATTTTATAAGATTGTGTCACGAAATCAATTCAGGCTTTTTTTAAAAAATTTATTCATTTCTAAGAAAATGCACTTTGTATATTTTTAAACTGAGAATTACTAAGTTATCAAAGTTAAAAGAATAAAAACTAATAGTTTACAACTTTTAAACGTATCCTTGTTGTTCTTTACAATTCTGAAAAACCTTGCAGCTGTCTTGATGTAGGTCAGATATTTTATTTGTGTTCATTTTATCATTTTGAAATACATTTAATTATTTCAGTTGATTTTATAATAAACAAAGTGCCTTGTATTAAATACACAATTTTTTTAAATAATTAAATTTTGAAACGTATTCTTTTTTTATTAAAAAATGCGGAAATCAAATTAAAATGAGGCTAAGACTAATGTTTTAAATTTTAATTGTTTGAACTGTATTGTGGAGATTATAAGTACACAACCTTTTTGGGAATATATTTACAATAATGTTATAAAATGTAATATAAGCTATTTTAATACCATGTTTTCAATAATTTAAATTGACTTAAAGATACTAATTATAAAGGATATTTTAAATCGTGGGTGGGATTTAATTAAGTTTGGGAAATTTGCAACTCCTACGAAAGTATTATAAAAATATTAATTAAAAAAGTATTAAAAAGAAAAAAATCTTTATATTTATTTATAAAAAAAATCTATTCTTTTTAATGACTATGAGAAGATTAATTAAAAACATATCTACGCATAATCTTATAGCAATACAACAAACAATATAATCAGCGGTCACAAAAAATCCCCCCAAGATTTTTATTAAACTATTTTTATATACGTCCCCACAAAATTAATTAGCTGTAACAATGTAATTTTTATAAGCTAATCCAGCTGTCATTATCAAAGTCACATTATATTCCCGCAGAAATTAGAATGAAGAAAAAAAATATTTTTGCCATTAAGTAATCTTTAGTATTAGGGAAAAAAAGTATAAAAAAATATGCATAAAAAATAGCTTATCAATTTGATTTTTATCTATTATACTGTGTATACACTTTTTTATTAAAAATTATTTCTCGTTAGAGAATATTTGAACTATTAAATAGTTGTCAACTTTTTTAAACTTTTTTAAAAGAAAAAAATGCTTTTTTTCCTAGATCATTCCAGACACTGATTTTTTAATGATAATTTATGTAAGGCAAGCATTTGTTTTGTTAAAAAAATTGCATTTAAAAATCTTACATCAATCTTCAATATTATAATTAAGAGTTCGTTATCATTTTAAATCTTAGACAGCATCCGAAAGGAGAAATTTTGCTGTGTTTTTAATTATTTAGTTCGAAATTTTCTCGAAAAATTTTCTCCTCGATTTAAAAAATTAGTTCGAAATTTTCAATAAGTTCGTCTGGTTGAGCCATTTAAAAAAATTTTTTTTTCATTGGTTAAGCATCAACCAATGCGCAATATATTAAATAATTTGCCCGGTTAACGAGCGATTTAAAAAAAATCAATCGTGGAGAAATATTTCATGCAGTTTAATAAACAGAATTTTCTGTCAACGTTCCAGCTGTTTTAATGTCGAAATCAAGAAATCTCCACAATATTGTCCATAGAGAAATATTTTATCCAAGATATAAAATATTATGCCTGGTTAACTAGTTATTTTCTTCAAAATCAATCGTAGAGAAATATTTTGTGCAGCTCATTAAGCAGAATGCTCTGTCAACTTATTCTGTCAACGTTATTTTAATGTCAAAATCAAGAAATCTCCACAATATTGTCTGTAGAGAAATATTTTATGCAATATATTAAATATTATGCCCGGTTAATGTGCTATTTTTTTAAAAAAACTAAAATCAATCTTAGAGAAATATTTCATGTAAACACAATTGAAAAAAAAATCGTGCTGTGATAATGGTACAGTGCTGTACTTTTATTTAAGTCGGTCTAGAGCTGCGCAATGGGCTATTTTTGAAGATCTGAAATACATCCCTGTAGATGGTCTGGAGACAACATACATACGTCACATCCCGTTATACTGGGAGGGCATATTCATACACCATGCAACAGCCGATAGTAATTTCGACCTGAGTCAGAGAACGATAATTCTCCGTTCCCGTACCCTCAGAGTTATTGATTTGTTATGAGAATTTAGAGGACTTTGTGACTACGACAGAAATAACGTGCAACAGTCTCTTCTGGTAATCAAAGTTACGGATTCATTAAACGAAAAGTCTTGTGCAGGAGTTGATTTCTATTGTGATATACGGTAAACTGAACCAGTCTGCTTAAAAAATTATTTCTGAAATCCTAACTATGGCACATTATATAGTTCATGAGTTAGTTTCCATTTCGAAAATCTCCACAGTACTGCAGGCAGAAAAATTATTTCATGCAACCCATTAGACACAAACTCTGTCAACGTGATGTTTATTTTTTATTTATTTATTATTTTTTTTTTATAAAAAAGTAGTGTAAGATTCAAAATCGAATGTGTGTCCAATTAGGGTAAATGCTTAAATTGGCTTTTAAAGAAAAGAGAGTTTAACGGAGTTGTTAGAAACAGCTTTTGATCCATTTCTCTCATTTCCTTTTCTGGAATTCTCTCATCATTCGTACGTAATGGGACGTAAGGAATTATACATAAATTAGGGTTTCAAGTGCTATAGTTCCATAGTAACAACACTTCAATTTTTAAATGGTGCAGTGTGTCTAGAAAAATAGACCACCCTGAATAACTTTTGATCTAATGATCGGAACTTTCCGTTTAAGGATTATATCTTAATAATTCGAAAGGATGACCTTAAATATACTAACTAATTAGTGTTGGCGATATTTTAAGTAAAAATCAGACACGAAAACCTACTTTCTCTGAATAAACATACTTTTTTTTCGATAGATTCGAATTTATGACTCTCAAAATATAGAGGGTAGCAGTAAACTTGGAAATATGGTCCTCATAGTTTGGTTTGGAGATCCAAAGTTTGGATCCCTTAATATAATTTTTATTTTTTGCATATTTTTGGCATATCTCAGAATTTTTTAAGCGAATTGAAAAGTTTTTGCAGTAAAAAATTCGTTTATCATAAGGATAATTCCGCGCAAAAACTAAATTTTAGTAAATATTCATTTTTTATTATTTTATTATATAGTAGTCGAAAAAATTTAATTTGTAAGGTATACACATTACACCTGTATACTATACAATTTAAAACTATTGTGTTCTGACACAGATATTCACAACAAATAGAAAATAATTATTTTTCAAATTTTATTGCTATACTAATACAGTGTTGTAATAAGCAAAATAAACAAAAAATTTTAAATTGTAAAGTATATAGTTTTTTACTTCATTTTAAGGAATGTAATTTTATATGACGAAACACAAAATTTGATCAAAATTGGCCAAAACATTTCTGAGAAATTGAATTTTAAGTAAATGAATTTTTAAAGTTCAATTTCTCAGAAACTATTTTACCGATTTTGTCCACATTTTTGCTACTTTTTTCAAAATGATGTAAAAAATTTATAAAGATACAATTCAGTTTTTTTTAGATTATTTTTAAAAAAAATGCTAATTAGTTATTAATAAATGATTTTGTTAATACAATAATTACCTTTGAATAAACAAATTTTGAAATTGTATACAAAAATGTTTCCATTCCCTTGAAAATTTACCAAGGTATGGCGAAAGACGCAAAATTTAAAATCGACATTAGGTGATCCAAACTTCAGCCCACCATACCAAAATTTTGGGATCATATTTCCCAGATTGTGGCCACTCGCTAGATTTTGAGGATCAAAAATTCAATTCTATCAGAAAAAAAGATATGTTTATTCAGAGAAAATACCTTTTTGTGCTGGATTTCTTAACTTGAGATATCACCAGAGCAAAATTAATCAGCTTAAAGATTGAATTCTAACACGTAAAAGTTCGATGCTTTGAACAAAAGTTATTTTTGGTTGCACACAGCTCCTCGGATCGGTCCGATTTATAAGCTCAATTAATACAAATTAATGTCACTTTAAACTTTATTACTCGGATTACTAGATACGTTGGGCTCTTTTCCTTATTTAAGAAAAATTAAAATGGGTGATAATATTTACACACAAAAATATGAACAGATGTATTTTCCTAAAAGGAAATTCTTTGAATTATCTCTTCTGGCGTGAAAATTAAAAATTAAAAAATCAGTACATTTAGAAGCACAATCCTCTATTGTTTTGAGAGCAAACTCTTATTGTTTTTTTTAAATAATAAAGATTTTTAATACAGAAAATATGCAAAACCAAACTTCAACATAATAGCTTTAAAAACTATTTAGAAAGCATAAGCGCGGAATGAATTTGAACTGGTATTCCATCAATTTAACTTTGAAAAATTTCATAAGTACAATTTTTCTCCTTTTAATAAGTTTTTTTCTTAAACCACTTGGCTTATAAAGATCTAAGTACTTTTCGTATTCAATTTATTTTCTCGAATAATTGTTTGACGAAAAAAGTTTAAGAAGTTAAGAAAAATTCTGCAGCAGAATTAGAGAACATATCATTACTTTCAGTTTCTCCTAGCAAGCGTAAAACCTTCATTACTTTGAAAGTGAAACTAAGTTTAAGTTTCTTTCCTTTTAGTAAGTTCTGTTAAAATGAAAGCTTCCGAAATGGTTGGAAAAAATAAGTATAAAACAGTTTTTATGTTGTGCATTGGAGAAATTAGAGTTTATTTTTAAGCTAGAAATAACTGGAATGTTTTAAATAGCATCATCGAGTTTTTTATTGTTGCGTTCATTTTCGATTGTAATTTACTTGAAAAGCTTTAAGTTAAAGAACTTAAATCTCATTTTTAAAAACACATGTGCATCGTTTTCAAGAGGCTAAAGCCGTTTTGAATATTACTTTATGATTTAAAAACAAATTGTATTTAATGAGTTTAAGAGAATATTTTTTGATTAAAGTTGATTTTTAAAATGTATCGCATTTTTTCTTATTTACTTCTTTTTTTATTGCTTTCTAAAACTTCAAGAAAGACTCATTTTTAAGGAAGGAAAGAGAATTTTAAGAAAACGTTGTTTTAACAATCTATGTTTGTTCTGTTTGGTTCATAAAGTACAAAACTTATTTGCAAAAAAGGAAATTTATTCTGTACTGTAATGAGAAGCATATTTTACCATGAATAATTCATGATCCACTGGATCATGAAAATATTACTATGAAAAAATATTACGAACAAATAGTAACTGCTGAAAATGTCGCAAATACAAAAGGTTAGTCCAAAATTGTGAAAGGGATTCTGAAAGGTCTTCAGGGCCAGAATAATGATCAGTATTATCATGAAATAAATTAAAATATTTTATTATTGTATAATTTTTTAAAATGTACGTCAATAGAAATATAATTACGATATTTTTAACATCCTTAACACCTTTTCTTTTTTATCTTTAAATTAGATAAAATTCAGAGCAAAGAAAATTATCAGTTGAAAATTATTATAAATTACTTTAACAACGGAATCATTTCATAATCTTTATAAAATATCTGCTATTTTATTACCTTCTTAATGATTTTCTACAAAGAAATTAAAATTTCTAAAAAGAGTTATTTTGTAATAGTTAATGCTAATAAAGGATTCTATTTCTAATTTTTTGACTTTTACATAAATTTTTTCCTCTTCTTTGTAACCTTCAACAACTTATATAGATGGTCAGGATGATTTGTCAATATTTCATCGGTTTTCTTGGTGACTTCACATTATACAAAAAAAAGGGGATTTAGACATTAAAATTATTAAAAGAAAAGTTTCTTTTATTCAATCCTTCTAATCCTTCAAAGAAAGAAAATTAAATTTGTAGAATATGTTCATGTAGTATATTTCTTGAAATTCATGAAACTTCGGCTAACTTTAAGTAAAATATTTCAATCTAATTAAAAGTTTGTAAGTAAGGAAACAGAATTTAAATATTCAATGAAACATTAAAATGATGATTATAAATATTCATAATAGAAGCAAAAAGAAGGAAAAAACTAAATGTTTGTTCTACAACTGTTTTTTTTCACAATTTTATCAACATTGAACACAATGCTAATTGGAATTCATTTTTGTATAAAATATCCATGTATCAAAATAGAAATATTGAGTTTTTTGATCATCATAGAAATGATATATCGAGATCTACTTTTAATCTAAGTTGGAATTTATAAACATTTGCGCATTTCTTCTGCTTAAATTTTCATAAATATTATTATTGTTTTAAACGTAATAAGTGAATGATAAAATAATAATATCAAGTACGTGTGGTTCAGTCGATAAATAGTCATAGTTCTTAATTGAGCATGATGATGTTAGTAACGTTTGCAGTCGTAATTTAAATTACTCTATTATAGATTTTAAATCATTTATATAAATATGCATTGTCATATGTTGTATACATCAGCATAAATTTTTATTAGTTGAATTATTTATTAGCTGAATTATTTATTAGTATTAAATATTTAATAGTTTAAGTTGTATGCCATAATAATCTAATGTTTCTCACGTTAACTGCATTTAATTAGCAATACCTTGACATTGTTAAGTAGTTTCTATATTGTGGCATTTGTTTTAAATTATATCAAGGGAAAATAAAAATAAAAGCAGATAAAAACATTTTATTGATACATTAAATGAAGAACATATGTAATAAAAAAGACGAGTATGCAACCTTTATAACCTAATGTATCTGGAAATAAAAAAAACTTGGAATTCCAATGAAACATAAAAAAAAGTGGTAAAGTAATTTAATTATTTAATTCAAATTAAAAGTAAAATGTTAAAATAAAGGAAATATCTCTATAATAAATGAATGCAAATTAAAAGCTTTGTATAGATTAATAAAGAAAGCAAATTTATATATCCAATTATATTTTTAACTATATTAATGAAATTTGATTTCAAAAGAAAAAAATATCTAATTAGAATGAAAGATGTGAATCTAATAGAAATTGCGATAAAAAATACTTGAAAAGCATTTTTTAAAACTTAATCATGTTTAAACATCTTTAAACGTTTTAATTAAAATTAGTTTATTGATTTGCTAAAAATTTTAATTCACAGCAACAAAAAGAGCAAACTGAATGTTTTTTTTCTCATTATCACATCCATGTTCGTTGTTAATGATTGAAAAAAAAATGGGGCCTCAAAATATTCTATTTTTCCTATACAATTATTTGAAAAAAAAATCAATATTGGGTTTTGTTAAATTATTTCTTTGGAGTCATTAAATACCAGGTTTTCCTATAATACCATCATAACATTTTTATGAAATTAGTATATAGTTACATTTTTTTCTCATCTCTTTTTCTCCCCATAAAATTGTTTTATGCATTTATTTATGACTCCTAATATAATTGAAAGCAGCAGACATAAAATAATAAAAAAATATTTTTTACATTTCATTTTTAAGTGAAGTATTGGTTTTAAAAAATAATTATTGCTTTTGCTTTTTCCTTCCAATGAACTACCATTTCCTGCAAGTAATATTAATTATAATTGCTTTTCGAAAAATTGAATTCTTACGATAATTTTATGCCTCATAAAAATACTTGTAAATCTATTTATGCCTAAAGAGTTAGTGCCATTTTTGTAAATATGTCGTAGAGAAGAATTTCAAAAACAAAATTAAAAAAAAGCGATAAACTTAATTGATTTTCATTTTTTATCTTTCGTTATTATACTTTACTAATGAATATTTATGCGAACTATTTTTAAATACAAATTTATTTGACACGTAATATATTATTATTATTATTATTCCAATAATATTGAAATCTTATTAAACAAATTTATACTCAATTACTAACTAATAGCTTTGAAAATGTGTGTTGATTTAATAAAAATATTTTATTTTCGTTTTTTATCACCAATATTTAATGTGTTTGGTAATATTATAATGGAAAAATTTTAGTTGCACTTTTGAATGTATCACACAAAATAGATAATTACTAGAATCAAAGGAATATAATGATAAGCCACATTTTGAAATTGTTCAGAGGAATATTTATGGCGAGAACCCTCATAGTTTTCAAACTGACAATACGATTGCGCCATGGATTAAAAAAATAAAAATATGGTCAAAATTTATGTTTTGATTGTGTTTAAATGACATGAATTTATATAAATAGTTTATCTTTATTTCGTACCTCTGTCTTTAACCAATTAAGTACGGTTAATCCAGCTAAGCCAGCGGTAAATCCCGGGGTTAATCCAGCTAACTTGTAATCCCCCACATGTAGTGGAATTAAAATCATGGAGCGGGTCGGACATGTGTATACACGTCAAACGCTGGGCGAATGTATCTGTAATAAGTTTTGCGAAAAACAATAAAGGATTACAATTGTATTTAAACGAAAAGAATTCATTTCTAAAAAGGTTTTATTGTTTAGAACTTATAAAAAAATTTGCAAAAATAATAAAATACATACGATACAACGTAAAAATAAAGTGATGCAAAGGCAAGGAAGAAAGAGGAAACCTCTTTCGAATTGTTCAGATTCTTACATACGATTCAAGATTGTCTATGACCCGATCTCGTACAGCAAAGAGTCACACTGAGAAAAAAGTAGGGTTAAAACTACTAGACATATGGTAACATTTACCGTATTTTTGGCCCTATAGGAATACCGAATAACTCGGGGTAATTTTTACCGGAGCTCTTTGGTGATGCTTTTGGTAAAAGTAATAATAAAATATTTTTTCATGCGGTGTACAATTTGGTAATTTTATCATGATACTTTAGAGCATGGAATAAATTCGATTTATTCGTTCAAATTTAGTTTTCAGCTTTGTATTTTGTTCTAAATATGTAACTAATAGTAACTATTGATAGTAATACTAATGGTAATAAGAACTATTATTTTGAAAACCATAATTTTCGGTAAACTGTTACAATGTGAACAGGAAAATTAACAAATGAATGGTTTAAAAATCGTTTATTTTTGTTTTATTAAGAGAGTTATGTTTTTTTACCAGAAATGTTATTATCATATAATAAATTAATTTTAAAAAAAATTTCCGGGCAGTATTAACCGTGCTATTGGTTTATGCATTTTTACGCAAATTAACGCTCGCTCACCATGTTATTCGTTTGGGCCACTTCCCCTCACCGAAACAATCTCTATATATATTTCTCTTACACGGTAACAAAAGAAAGCCTCATTACAACTCCCAGAATGGCGACGCTAGAAAATCGACCAATGATTGCCGCTATAAATATCACATGCCAAATCTAGCTGAGGTGGCTCAAGATATAGCGCTTTTAAAAACGGAAACTGAAATATCAATTCAGCTGCGGAAATCTCATACTATTAAGCTTGGCAAAAGTGAGTAGTCTTTGTCGATAGATCTCTATTTTAGTATTTTGTCGAAAGCGCTTTTTTCACGAATTTATATATTGCAAATTTATTTGACGATTTTTGATTTATATCACGAATTTATTTGTTTTACTAGAATTCCTTTGTTTATTTCAATTTTTAATAGACTTAATTATAACAAAAATTTCAACCTTTTTAAAGAGATATCAGTTTTGGAAATTTTATCTTAAGATTTTATACTATAGCACATTTCTAATAGGTTTAACGAATTACATGTCATTTATTTGAATTCCAAATTATTTTAATGACTTACTATTTACTAAAAGTATGTAATTTTTTAAAAAAAATTGTTGTTATATGGATTTGAATGATTGTTTTGAATTCTTAGAATTTTGTGCATTTGCAATGTACCTAAGTTAGTAGCGAGCGAAGCAAACCATGTAAGATTGCGTAGCAATTTTCGGGGGTTTGCGAGCGTCAGCGAGCAGGGGGCGCAGCCCACTAGTATAATATAAAATACTTAGCTTCTCTTTTTTTATTAAAAAGGAAACATACTACGATATAATATTCTAATTGTATTTCATTGAAAGTTCAAGTTTGTTTGTCAAGCATAACGTTTTATTCAGCTCAACTAGTATACACATCATACTCACAGAAAAATAGATTTGGTTTAAATTGTTAGCTACTACATAGTTCATTTTATGTCAATAATAGCTCCTACATTAAATGGAAAGCTTAAGCTAGTAAACTTCTTAATACGAAAAATTTTCTTAAACTGTTTTACGGTGCACATTAACCATTAAATTACCTCCTCATTATTTTGAAATCTTTTTTCCAACAATCTCATGGTACAATTCTAAATTGCTGCCGATATTTCTTACAGAAATAATAGCAGTTACTGTTATTGATATTATTAGGATTCCTGTCGGCAAAGTAACGAGAACTAATAAAAAAAATTTCCTTTTTCGCTTTGTAGCAGTTAAGTGGCTGACACATAGTTTTTAAGTTAAAAAAAGTATGAGAGTCCTTGTTTGTTTACATTCATAAAAAATCAGTGATAAGTTGAAGTGATAAGAAGTTATGTGGTAATTAACTAATTCTGAAATAAGCATGTTAACCAATCATTTATTAGACAATTTATAATTTTTTCTGTTGTAATGATTTCTTGGTAACTAAAATAATACCGTATATAAAAAATTTCATCCCTGCTCTCTTTTTTAAGTTCTTGAAAAATCTGAAATTAGTATTATATAAGTAGACATCGTTACATTAAGTTTTCATGTTAGCATGACTACACAGATGTCCATAAAATGTATTTAAATTGCATATTTTAAATTGAACGCAGGAAAAAATGTTGTATTAAAATGCATTCCATTAATTTTTAATTCTTTTTCTCCTGAGATAAGAAGTATAGTATAACTACCTGGATATGGTAAAATTTACCATGTTTCTGGCTCTATGGGAACACCAAAATGCTCAGTAATTTTTACCTAAGTGCTTTGGTAATGAGTTCAGTAAAATAACAATAAATATGGCGTTATTATATGGGATAAAGGTTTGGTAATTGTGGTTTAATTAGGTAATTTTATCATGATACCTAAGATCCTGTCATAAAAATCATTTATTTAGTTCAATTTATTTTCTAATTTTGGTACCTTTTCTAAACGTGTGGTTATGAGAGATATAATTTTGGAAAATAGAATTTTCGGTTAGCCGATACTATATAAACGGAAAAATAATTAAATGAATGGTTTAAATACCATATATTTCAGTATTACAAAAAAGAAATTTTTTATGAGAAAAGTCATTATCACGCAGTAGTGAAATTTGACCAAAATTTTTCTCCATGTAGGATCCTAACAATCCCATATATACTAAACTGAAGTAATTTGAAAGTAATACGATGAAAAGATAACACATTCGAGTGTAAAGTAATATAATTTGCAAACTAACTACAAAAAGATTTTACTGTTAGTAAGTCATTGATAACATGATTATTAATGCTAATTGTAGGAATTATTAATAAGAATTAACTTTCGCAATGAAGTACTTAATTTTATTAATAGGTGAAACATATTTTTTAAATTTTCAATAGCTGAGGCATTTTTTTATTTTATGGCAATTTCAATTTATTTACGAAAGTACTAATGTACTTTGAATAGTATTCAAAATACCCTACGCTATAGTACAATTATTTCTAGTGATGAACTAAAGAAATAAAAAGTTATGTATGCTCAGCAAAATAATAAACTACGACACAAGTCAAACTTCAGAATATTTTTCACATGAAAGAGTATTTTTTTTCCAAGCAGAATTGGATATGCTTGTTATAAACGAAAGCGTATGTAACTCTAATTTAATTAATTTAATCATTGATGCGAACAAAAATTTTACAGATGACTTGTCCAGAAAGATCAAAAGTCGGAACATTGAATTTCATTAGCAAAAGTTCTCGAGTAAATTTTTTCTATCTTATTTCAAGTTTAATTCCTTCTAAAGTAATTTCTGCTGATTTCGGAAAAAAATTTTAAGCAATAAATAAGTAGAAAAAATTAAAAGTTGTAATTTGCAAGTAGATGCAAAATTAAATCTAGGTTTGTCGTGTTGTTAACAGATGTTTAAAATTTATCGCTTTGTGGAAAATTACGTGTATGCATGTTTTTTATTTTAAATCAATATTTTTGAAAATATATAAAATATTTATTTTTGTAACCACATAAATTTAATCACATTTAAATGTTTTATTTTACGCTAAAATGTATTTGTAGCGAATATAATTTTGATTAATAAGAGCTTCTTTAAAACATTGTAAAAGCTGATGCTAGAAGTTATTTAAATATACTTTGTTTTTGATGCAACCATTGTTGGGAAGTGCTTCCAAAAACATTTCGCCAAATTGAGATATGAGATCTTCACTTGGTTGATGTGATGAATTTTGTCGAAAAAGAAATATGTTTAATGTGACAAATCGATTGAAGGAAACTGATGAAAAATGCATAAATATAACAAGTAGAAAAAAAAGTTAAATCTAAGTTTCTCTTTTTGCTAGCAGATGTTTAAAATGTATCGCTTTGGCGAAAATTGAATGCTTCTTTTAAGAAATCTGCATTTTTGAAAATATGTATTTTTATAACCAGATAAATATATTAACAGTTGTATATTCTCTATGCTAGAGTTTAATATTAAATAAAAGAATTATACTTTAAGTACACACAATATTCTTTGTTTTCGTCGCTCACTGATTTATATATATATATATATAATGTTGAATGCCTCATACGAGTCTTTCTATATTAAATGATAGGCTTAAAACAGATGTCTCTTATCAATTTTAAGATGTGGGAATCGTTCTCTCACAAAGAGCTATAAAAAGTCAAGAGGCCGATTCAAAGATTATTTTCTGAAGTTAATGGGCAATAATTCTTAGAGAAGTACGCATTAGGAAAGTCCCAAAAATTCCCCCGCGTCAGAATGGCGCCATCCTTTCAGCAAATCAAAATCTCTAAATTTTTCAATTTGAATGACGTTTCATTAAGATAAGGATATTCTTGCAGCCAATTCCCTTTCAGAATTCACTTTTAAATATCAGGAACAGCGAAAATTCGTGGCTTTTTTATATTTTTATGGCTAGATAAATCTGTGCCAAACTCCAACAAACACTGTTTTAAATAAATCGATATAAATTAATAAAATGCCTGTTTGTAGAATCAGCCTTAGTCTCTTGAATTATCTAGCCTTCAAAGGCATATTATTTTATATATATATATATATATATATATTTGAGAATGAGTTTACAATATGCTTAGCATTCTAATGCTCTAGCCCTTATACCATCCCGCCATGGTACAAATGGGTTTAAATCAGAAGAAAAATGAACTCTTAGAGTTCACTGAAATGACCCACAAATGGCAAAGACGTTTTGTAATCTATATCAATCGTTTCGACAGAAATCCCATGTTTAAGTGGTTATCCCATGTAAAATTTTTCTTCAATCGCCATAGATCAGAAGAAATAAATACTTAAACTTTTTAAGATTCATTTGTTTAGTCCAAACCAAGCTACGTTAAAAGCATATATGGGTGATTCTCACGAAATATAACAATTCACTGTCCCTTGCTCCAAGATTTAATACTATCTAATACGAAAGATAGTATTAGATCTATTATCTAATACTGAAAGAACTTTTTTTTTAAAAAAAATTAATAAATAGCATTGCTGTTAGCATTTTAAAATGACTTTCCACTAGCATTGACTGTTTCGTATAGTTAAAAATATATAATTAAACTTCAAAATTTCATTTTCTTGGTATATCCCAAACAATGTTTCCAATAATAACTAGTTTCAAAACTTCCCATAAAATTTTCAATACCTATTTTTTTTTATTTCAACCGGTGTAAGCATTTTTAGAATATGCGCAGAGGATATTATTTACAAGAACTTCGTTTAAAATTTTTTTTTCTGTCAGTAATTTTTTTGTCCCTAAAAAATCTGTCATTTTCCTGGCTACTTTTATTTAGTGGTTAATAACCAAAATAGATAGAGCCAGCAATCAATATCTTATGTTAATAGATTGAATAGATGCCCTCCTATATGAACATGTCTTGTTGCATGAATAAAGAATCAATTTTCTGTTTCAAAATCTATTTGAAAAATTTTTTCAAGGTGAGTAGGTTTCTGTGTTGTTATTTTCCTGGCTTCTTAAAATCGTTAATAACATAAGCTACATTGATTTATCTGAGTTATTTTAAGAAATTCAGTTGCTTTCTTCAGAATATAAACGTCTTAGGCTGAAATATTAAATTAAAGTTATATGCTATAAAATGACGCATTTGTCTGTCATTTTCCTGACTTAGGAATGCCAGAGCATTGAAGTGTTAGCAGAATTTTTTTAACTGCTAATACTGTAAGGAGGGAAAGCAAATATTAACCTAATACCAAGTTTATGAATGATTGTATTACGCTTGGATGTAATCAAAGTTGTTTATTTATTTAATGATTGATTATTACACGCAATTTTATTCTGCACATATCAGCAACAATTTTTTTTTGTTTCTTTCTACAGTGGATGAAAAGAATTGATTTAAGCTATTTATGGTCCATCTAACATAAAGACGTAAGTTGAGTTACTTACTATTAACTTAAAAGGACTGTTTTTTAAACTTCTAAGCTACATTCACGATTTGGTGAATTCCTATTTTATTTTTTTTCTCGAGCAAATGTCAATAAGCTACACTGCTGCTTGTAAGATATTAATAAGTTTAGCTAAAGAAGTATACAAAAAATTTTTTTAGATTATTTTGAAGACTTTAAATTTGAAGAAATGCTTTGGTCCGCATTGTCATGTTTAGAACGAATCACCCATATATAGTAAACATAATGGAGGGCACTTTGTGAAATTTGCAATGCGAAATTCCTTTGAAACTCATTTCAAATTACAAAGTTAGCATCATTTTTCTCAAAAACAACAATCCAATAAGTTTCAAAAGATAAGTACTCAAAATTTCAAAAAGGATTATTTTCTCACCTTACCCATTAAATGCCGCCATATAAACCGTTGATAAAAAATTGGATTTTTGGTATGTTTTAAGGTGTAATAGACATTTCTAATCATATGAGCTTTAAATTTAAAAAAAAAATTTATTGGTTAAAAGATATAATAGGGTCCCAAAATGGGAGACTTGGCGTTTAATGGGACTAACATAGCTCACTTACACCCTACGCTACAAGTTAAGCGTTTAGTTTCATTACTTGTATATATTTTGATAAAAATTTCCAAATCTATTTTAATGGGATCAATAAAGCTAAATTTGAAATAAATATGCTTGAACGAAGAAGCAAAATAGTTCATACATATTTTTCCCAAGTTTTATTATTATTCTTCAAATTTGCCTGTTCTACATTTTTGTATGAAACAAAATTGTACACTTTTTGTGAAGCATTACTTTACATTTTTCACAACACATAGGAGTGTTCTTTTTGCACAACTTATATTTTGACTGCTCACCAGCCTGTGTAATTAAGTGATTAACTCCATCAAATCGAATGTTGGTATTTACTTGCCCATGTGGTCCAAGTCCATTAGGCAAAGTCTCCGGTCCGTCCCATGACTACATCGCGAAGAAATGTTAATTTTGACATCTGTACATTAACCTCACGATGAACCCTCCATGCTGTTACCACAGCCATGTTAAGAATGTTGGTAAAAAAAGGCCACCACCACTTTTTACAATTTATTTTTGGTCTGTAAGAACTGAAATCGGTCAAGAATATCAACACCACCCATGTTCTGATTATATGAGGCAACTATTCCAGGTTGAGGTAAATCAGTTTTCTTCCTGGACTTTTGGCACCAACGTTTTACACGTCCTATTGGTTCAATTCCCTCAAAATTTTATGCCAGGAATACAATTTTATTGTCTTTCCATTTTACAACGCTAACACTCTTTGTTGTAACGCAGACATAATACTACAAGCACGTAAAACTACATTTATGACCTGAGAATTTATCAGTATCTAATGTTTCCATATAATCAATGCTTGCTGCACAGTTAAAAACCTGCGAATCACTTTTAAAAAGTTCCTTAGAAAAAAAGAACCACACTCACCGAACGATTAGATCTAAATACTGAGAATTTTATTTTTTATCTTACAGTTTGAATCATTCTATGTGACAGAATGGATAATGGGAGGGGTCACAATGAGCAATTCAACACCTGCACTGATAATATTTGACCTTCAACAACAAAAGAGAGGGTACTAAGTATGACGAAAAAGAATCCACAAATATTTGGCTTTATCTAAATGTGTTGAGGATGGTGTTAGTCGCAGAATGCCAAGTCTCCCATTTTGGGACCTCTTTAAATAAACATTTGTAAAATCGGTCTAAATCAATTTTTTAAAATTTTGTTTGCGATTATATGAAGACAGAATAATTGTTTTGTATATTCAATATTTTTAAATTTCTCGACTTGAAAAATTGTTTTTTTTTCCTGAAATTATTTTCATTTGAAGTAAAAAAAGCGATTTTGATTACATTTAGGCAATTTCTAAACAAACAATTTACATTTCGAAAATTCAGTGAAAATTTCTAATAAAACTAAAAACTTTCAACAGTCGATAAAAAAAATATAAAAAATATGCATGTGAATTACTCAGCGAGAAAATTTTTTTTAAACAAAGGTTCCCAAAATGGGAGACTTGGCGCTTAATGGACAGCCGGCCAAGTTTTGAGTTTACGCCTACCATCAATGTTCGACTACGTAGAATTCTAATTTTTATCCCAATCCAGAATATAAGAGAAATCCTGGATCAAGTATCGGGAGACATTAGTCTTCGTGGAGATCTTTTTGATGGAACTATCCCTGATTTGCGTTACATGGAGAGGATAACCACGAAAACCTCCCACGGTTTGCCTGATGGCAAGAGGACTTTAAGCAATGATCTGTCTACCACTGAATATATTATACGTCAGCACTGTGGTCAGTGCGAGCCAGGTGCGGAATTCGTATCAACCAGCCCATCGCTGGGATTCGTACTCATTGGAAAGGGAACATTCTATCCCCTGAGTCACCAAGCTCCCTTTGTGTTAGCGGCATTCCATTTGTCCCACTGTTAGATTAGAACTGCTTTTATACTTTTGTGTACTTGGCCATCTAAACTGAGGAAAGGAATAGCCTCATATATTTATATAGCCTCATATTAATGTAATAATTTAAGTAAAGTTTAAGTTATTCTGACATAAACATTTAATTTTTTGTATTATAAGGAATTTAGGTAAAATATACATAAATATTGTATTTTACTTTTATTATATATACACTATAGATAGGCTTTTCAAATCAACATAAACTGTATTTTAAATTCCTCCTTTTTCCGTATCAACAATGTGGAAACTAAATAGACAACTTTGAAAAAAATCTACTCCATATATTTATTTGCAACTTTATAACAAAATAAATATCATTGTAAAAACTCAAGTATTCAGTTCAATGATTTGTTAAGAAAAGATTAGCAAAAATATTAAAAATTTCCATGATAGGAAAAAGTCAGCCAGAGGCATTCTAATTATTAATGCCAGGTAATAAAATATAATACTTTTTGGAAAAGTTATGTAAGTCAAAAATTTAGATAGAAAAGTTAACAACACAATAAAAGTATAACAAAAGTAGAAATCCTTTTAGAAATACTTTGTTTACATTTATTTTATATTCAAGCAATATAAATAACAAATTTCTTTGCATTTAGATGACATCTTTTTTTTTATAATATCCAAATTCGTTTTAAAACAAGCTTTTTTAAAGTGTCCGAAAGAAGGTTAATCGGGTAGATAGTAATAGTAAGAAAGGCACGTGAAGATAATTGACTTACTTTTGGGGCGTTTAATTTGAGTTTAATAATTATCGTTCAAAATATAATTATAGAAATATATATCAGGTACATTTAGATTTCATTAATGTTTTCTACAATTCACTGCACTTTCAAAGTTTGATGTTTTGTTTATTTGATTTAAAAAATAATGCAGAGGGATTGATTTCAGTTAATTTTAATGCGTAATATAACGTCAAAAAGTAAAATATTTTTACCATCACTTATTCGAGGCATTTTATGGAATACCTTTTTTTCGATATTTACAATAATCTGTTGTTTATTGTTATTTCTCTCTCTTTCTCTCTCTCTTTGTGCATATATATATCTGTGCGTGCGTGCGTGCGTGAGAGAATGAGAGAGAGAGAGAGATTATAAATACTTTTGTATTAATAACAACATTAAAACTCTCTCGTTTTCATAAAATGTCTTTGGTAAAGAATATGTGTAGAAATTCTATTTTGGAACTTCAAGGATGAAAACATACCATTGAATGATAATCAGATTTATATTTCAAAGGAGGAGTTATTTTTAGAATTTTGATCCTCTTTCACTTCCATATTAGGAAGCATTAAATGATTATCGATGATGCGTAGACTTACAAACTATGCAGTGACTGAGCCTTTTCANGTGAATGTCCGAAATATTTTTTACATCCGATTTGATATTAATTTATTCGTGGATATAATTACATTTATTCGATATTTTAATACTTACTGACGATAGATTAGAAGAGACATCAGTGTTTGGAGTATCGGGCAAATATATACCGGGCAATAATACTTGACCTTTAAAAAATATCAGTGAAGGGTATACCGGGCTAATGTATACCGGGCAGTGGCACTAAACCTTAAAAAAACATCAGTGTAGGATATACCGGGCAATGGCACTTGACCTAAAAAAACTCATAGTTCGGGAACATACATTGTAGTTGGAAGATCAAGTGATTAAATTTTCAGGATATTTGGATGTACAGATCCTGAGGAATCAGTACTCAGAGCAGCCTCCCCTGACAACAATAACAGCAATTATTCTCCAGGCATCGAGTCGAACAGAGATTGTATAGCATGGACGGGTAAAGCATTTCATGCAGCTTCAATATTATGCCATTATTCATCGACAATAGTGCCTGACGAGTGGTGGCGAGACAGTCGTTCAGCAACCATTGACCAGACGTTTTCAATTGGTAAGAGATCAGGAGAACGTGCTGGCCAGGTCAACAGGCGAACTTGTTCTGTATGTTCGCCTGTATTTTTAGTATTTTTTTCCTTTAAAAAATAAAGAATTTTAATTAATGATTATTTAAATTTTTTAATACATACATTAATGTAGTAAAATGATAATAATAGGTGATATGTGAAGATAAAATAACATTTTGTTCTAACATGCTCTGTAAAAAACATCTGCATATCTTTGCTTCAAAAATTGGTGCAATAACTAAATACTAAAAACGGTGAAGTGAAATACCCGATAACTCTTGGTGTAATAAAATACCAACGAAAGTTCTTGGAATGGCTCTTCACATTACTCTCTGTGTATAGTTGTTGCCACCATTTTTGGTGTTCCGAAACTCTAAAGTTTATTACATTATAAGTTTATAATACGCATTAAATGCCAGTAAACTTATCTTTACAATAGAATTAACAATAACATTAGTTGGTTTAAGAATTATAGACATAGTATTCGTAAAATAAAATTAGTTCGTAAATCAAACACAGCGATGACAGTATTATAGCTTTGAATTCGGCTTAAAAGAATAGAAGTGGATAGAAATTAAATGATTAATTTTTTTCAAAATTCAATTGACATAAATGTAAAAATTGAAATGTTATTATCGTTATTACCTAAAATTTTCATACATTTTTAAAGGCGAACTTTTTTTTTGTATACGTAAAGCAGCGTATAGTTATTCAATACATTCACGCCCTTTCGAATTCGATTGCCAGTAATCTATTAACGATACCTTTAAGCTGAAATCTCGTACAATGAATCATGTTAATGCAAGTCAGTTTGGTGTAAGCATTCTCCTCTATTGGTTTTTTTTATTTAGCAACGCACTCTAAACTTTTTTTTATGACACCTTGTATGAACTTGCGATTTAGTGCTAAACTTAAGACTTTGGTGTTCTCTTACTTTAAATTTCGGTTTGTTGAACAACAAAATCTGAATGATATTACAGTGCATATTTTTCAGTTAATGTTCAAATACCTCGGAGCTTTAATAAGGTTTCATAAATGAAAAATATATAAATTGAATAAAAATATTGTCTGACATCAATTGGAAAAAATTTCTAATTTTCTGTGATCTTCTTAGTTTAATGCTTCTATTCCCACAAATATGTGGCATAATAATTTACTCTCCAGAATTAAATCGTAACTCAAAATTTAAATACTTATCAAATTACCGTATCACGCTTTCTGGCACTGCAGGAGATTTTCGTAAATGAATTTCATTAATTTGTGATTCATATAGCCTGCAGATGTTTAATTTTAGAAATGAGTTACCAACTGCATTTATATCTAAACTAGAAATGAAATTGTTCTGGACATATTTAAGATTGTAGTATTCTGTTATTAATTTCAATTTTCTAAAACTTATCCTATTACATGAGTGATATATGATCGGAGATGATTTTCTGTAGTTTTATAATTTCAAATAAATAATCGGTCGTTAAATTCTTAATTAAACAGTAAACATTTTTAGTGTATCTGAACACGACCAAAGTAGTCGTGGCAAATACTTTGCATCGAATCGGTATTACGCTTCACTAAGAACCCATGATAATTCCATGTGCAGCAAACACAAGGAATGGACCAAGGACACTTACCATTTTTACTATTTAGTGACGCAAAAAGTTATAATAACATTAAGATATGATACACAGTGATGGTGCACAGTGTCAGTAAAAATATTTTTACGACAGAAAGTAAAGTAAGAATCATTAATTTAGAAAACATATATACAATATTTCGTAAAATAAAACTAGTTTGTTAATCATTTATGCATTTAGCAAAGGGAGAAAATTAATTTGAATATGTGATTGCTATATTATATGCTATTGCTCATATTATAGATGATTATATATTATAGATGATTATATATTATATATAGATGATTATATATCATACATGATTGATCATATTATTAAAAAAAACATCTGTAAAGGGAATATCAGAAAACGACTCTTATCTTTGAAAAAAACACTAGTTGTTATTCCATGTTTAAACTTAAAAAATATTAAGATTTACGCATGTCTACACAAAATTCTGAGTTATATTTAAGGCTATTTCAGCATCGTATAATATATATATANCCTATTGTTTGGTAGTAAGCTATTGTTACCAATCAATCTAAAGAAAAACTTTCAAATTCTTATTTTTAATCAATATATATGAAATGTTCCTTCACTGGGCAGTGTTCCTTTATATATATATATAGATAGATAGATATATATAAGCCTCATTATTTAATGAAACAGTAATAATTTTAGATCATCCTGAGCGGTATCTAATACATTTTTGTTTGAGTAGTTAGAATGAACGTTAAGTGTTTTACTTTCCCTAAAAAAACTCTTTGCTTATTTTTCTGAGAAAAATTCTCTCTATTCAAAATGGGTCGTTGTTCTAAAAATAGCTATTACCACGAAAGTATAGATTCTTCTCTGCTGAAAACTAAAAAGAAAAAAAAATCTTGGAATTTATCCAACCATTATTTAGGGATCTTATAAAGTACTAGTTTAAGAACATGTCAACTTGTTTATATCTTTAAGTCCCACATGATTAAAATAAGCTTTCAATTGATCTGAAAAAGTCAGTGAACTCCAAGTATTATAAAATAAGATGTGGTATAAATTCAATAAATTAGAGATTAAGTAAGAGAGGGAATTCTTTTTCAATGACAAAGGGTGTCATGACAAAGAATTCATTGATCCTTTTAAGTTTAGGGAAGATTATAAGTTTTAATAAATAAAGTATTAGGTTTAAAATATGTCCTCTTGTTTATAAGTATTATTATATTGTTGAGTTCCACATGATTAAATAAAGCTTTTTAGTGATCTGAAAAAGTCAGTGAACTCTACTGAAATTAGGAATACCAATAATACTTTTAAATGTATTACTTATATTAAAATAAGCATATGTATTCAAGACGTTTGATAAAGATATGTAATTTCACACACATTTCGTTTCAAAACAACTTTAATTTCAAATCATCGATGAGCTTTTTATTGCGCACTATGCACATATTTTAACGCATACTTTTGCGTCAAGTTCATTGAAAGAGATGATATGGTCTTAAAGAAAAATCACCAATTAATAAAAAACCAAACATTTTGATTTTTCATAATTAATCATAGCATGGAATTTGCAAATTTCATTGTCTAGAAACTGCACCTGTATAATCTGAAAAAAATACATATAGGGTAGACTAATCAGTGAAGGAACACTTAAGCTTTACTTGCCTTTTGAAAAATCTTATTAATATCAAAATTCGTAATTTTAGTTCAATGACAATGTCAACATATTTGTTACTAATTGCAAATTATGTAAAAAAAATTGTGGTATTGTTTTAAAGTTTTGGAGGTTCAAATAACAAGTAGAAAGTAACCAACTGAAGAGACAGCTCTTACCAGTGAATGAGCACCCAGTAAAGGAACACTTAATTTTGGTTATTTTTTAATGCTCTTTATGAATTTATAAGCCATGCAAATATTTAAAGACACCTCACTGGTTAGAAGTTGTTTTTCGAATTTTTAACATACTTTTGATGCGGAACATCACTAAAGGCACAAGAAAATTAAAGTTCATCTTTTTTTTCATTAACTTAGAAAAACTCCAGTAAAGGAACACTTGTTCCTTCACTGGCTTTTCATCGTTTGGTGATCCAGTGAATAAACACCCCCTTATCTCAGTACTTTATTACGCTATGATGCTTAAAAAAAATAAAACGCAACTTCAATAACTATATTCTGAATTCTCTTTTTCACAGTGAGAAAAATAAAACTATTACATGCAATTAATTCCACTTCAAACATATAATTACAAACACTCACCTTTTAATTTTTTCAAAGAAACAAGGTGTTGCAGAGATAATAGTAAATTCAAAAATTTTTCCAGTGAAGTCTATTTGACCAGGTAATCCAAAACATTGGTAGATGACTTCCTATTGTTTGGGCAGTAAGCTATTGTTACCAATCAATCTGAAGAAAAACTTTCAAATTCTTATTTTTAATCAATATATATGAAATGTTCCTTTACTGGGCAGTGTTCCTTCACTGGTTGGTTTACCCTAATTGATTAAAAAATTTTTAAAAAAAAGTGCTATCACCTATTTGATTATTAATTGATGAAGTGACACCTTGTTCATAAAATACACCAAATTACTTATGTTGCCACAAACTGATTGAAAGAAATCTATAATAATAACATCAAGAGTTTGTGTGTCATCCGGAGTCTTATAATTTCAGAGTTGTTTGCTCTAACATTCTGAAATTTGGCAGTGGCAGCATAGAACAAATTTAACTTCCGATCGTAAAACTCATTTAAAAATCTTTTTTAGTACTTTAGTGAGAGACGTTTGAAAAATGAAATTTCGTCATTAGTTTAGAACTAGGCATTGATACAAATAAAACTACAAACGACTATGTTTTCTTAAATATTTGAACTCTGACATGATTGTTGTATGCCAGCGTATAGCTCTTATTAGTAAAAAAAGTATATGTCACGCTCGTTAAGTTATTTTTATTAATTATGATTCGATGATCAACTGGTAATACTTGAAATTATTGCATTTATGATAGGTACTTGTCAACTTAAATCACGTTCTATTAAACAAAATAAATGAAAAGTGGAATTTAATAGAAAAATAGACGCCAATAATGTTTAATTTATTTTTGTAGTAGATATTTCTGACATTATGGCAATTGGTACAGTTTTAACTAAAAACCAAAGGTTCTAATATTGGTACAAAGTATTATATTAATTTTATTTTCTTTTAAGTATTATTAATTAAAACTGCACTGAGATAGTATATTTTTAATGAAAACTTTGGACCCCCAAAAGTGTCGAAAAGTTTGCTTAGATATGATAAATTTTGATTATCATAAGTGCTTTTCTCAAGAATGCAAAGCCACCTGCAAGGGCAAGAAGTAATAATAACTACATCAATCAAAGTTTTTTAAGCATCATAAGCTTCATTAGTTATGTCTGTATATGTCTTTTAGTTTTCTGCAGTAATTCATATTGTTGTTCAGAACTGGTTTATTGTTTACTTCTCATCCACTTCGTAGGAAGAACGAGTATTTAGCTAGTATAAATTATAAAACGACTGAATAAATAAAAAAAATAAAGCATCTATATCATCAAAAATGTAGAATGTTTCTTGCGCAAAAATAATTTAATCAAAAATCAGAAAAGTTCATTTTACTGCTTTAATATTTTCAGTCAAGCAAAAATTTCCTTAGCATTTTCCTTATAAATCAGCGTTTAATATATATGTGCTTAGTTTTAATATTGTTATGTGAAAGTTTCGAAGAAAATTCGAAAATATTGAGATTATGGATAGCATTTAATCGGTTAAGTATTCTAAAAATAACTACATTAATTGTAAAACACTCTCCGTTAATGAAATAAACTCTAACACCATTGAGCTTAATTATGACAACTGTTTCTCAAAATATATAATTTAAAATTAATTTTTCTTATTACCATCTTAATACTTTTTATTTAGAAAATCAAATAGTATAACAGATAAAAGTAAATGATAACTCTAGTACTATAGTTTGTTTAACTGAAAAAAAATGTTTAAATGGGGTTAAGTATCCAAGAATGGAAGCATGCTTTTAGAAAACAAGACGCAATCGTAAAGTAATTAAGGTTAATGAGCTCTATGAAAATAGGTTTTTCAAGAAACAAAAGAATAAAGGAAAGAAACTTAGATAAATACATCTTTGTTAGTTTTCTATTGGTATAGGTAGAAAAATAGCCCTTAGATTTAAAAAAAATAAACGGATTTATTTTCATCTTAGACAAATAGATTTTTACTATTATTTGAAGCATTTAGAAATTTGCTACTTTGTCAACGATATTTTAAAGTGTACAAAAAAATATGTATTTATTTTTTTTAAAAAATTATATCCATGTAAGTCATTTGAACAGTGTTGCATGTTTGCTCTTCAGCTTCAAATATATTTTGATAAGACTTTTTTTATCGATACTTTCTTAACCCCTTAAATAACCTTACAAATACCACAGAACTGAAAATGTTTTTAGTTTGAGTAAACAGTTTACAGTTTTTCTTATAAAAACAAATAACGAAAATATAATAGCAAGTAGCCATATAGAACTGAGATTGTCATATTTTGATTACTTTAAGTGAATAATTTGAATAAAATTTTATTAAGTAAATATTTGAACGGCTTGAAGTGAATAATTTAAATACCATTAAAAACTACGAATTAATACTACATTTAATACCATTAAAAACTACGAAGCATCAATTTTATTAATTTCATTATAATTTTAATTTGTTTATATAATATATTAACATAATTATAATTTGTTTATATAATATATTAACACAAGTATAATTTGTTTATATGATATAATAACATAGGTATAATTTGTCTGTATAATTTGTTTATATAAATATGGAACGATAATTCTAACTTTAAATTAATATTTATTCGTAAAGCAACTACAGCTCAGAAATATTATTAAATATTTTAAACAGATCTTTTGTTTTTATCGGTAAACAACATTCTATATTCCCCCCAAAAAAAACATTATGCGAAATTCTTTGTTTGATTCTGTCTCTCTGTCGGACTTGAAATGCTAAGCAGAAAAGAATTTTTATAGTCAGGAATCAAATATTTAAAGATTACTTTTGGAATCTCAGGCTACATAGTTTTTGATCTTTATTAATTAGTTCAAGTGAATTAACCTTCGAGATTTGACCATACATTTCGATTTGAATAACAGATTACGAACATTTTTATTAATTATATATATATATATATATATATAATTAATAAATAGAGGCCAAGTGTGGTGGCTAATGCCTGTAATNTGGAACCTTGAATTCAGTGTGTGTATATTTGGACTTTTGATTTTTAACATGCTCTTACAACTTTGGAAATCTCTGTCTTAGATCAGATGAATTGTTTCCTGAGTAATTTTGTTGTCACTCTTAATTCCTGCATGTGAATGATTAAGAATTGATGAAAATATTGTGTGGGAAAAGTTTTTAATGCTATATGGCCGGTTATATTTTGAAGTATCAAAGAAAACTCTTTTATTACTATCTGGAAATTATCTTTTATTACATTACAATACAATTCAATATTAAGGTTCAGATTATTTTTGCGACTATTTAATTCTTCATCTTTCTTACAGTCAGCAATAAAGTCCAAATTTGTGCGAATGAGCTACGATTGTTTCGATTCTAAAAATAGTGTCTGCCACAATGTTGTCTTCTTTGGTGAATTTGACAATGTAGCTTAACTGTCGAGCTTGCCTGGTGTGTTTTGTCAATATATTGTTGGAAGACGCAAAGAAATTGGCTTACATTTCCTTAAAACAGTAAAAAACTTGCCTTCTAGATGCATTTGCAATGTTTGATTGCATCATGGATTGCTAAGAGTTTCTTGACTTAAGTGTTGTATTTTCTTTTAGATGGTGTGAGTGATCGAGAGTTGAAACAGAGAGGTTACGTTATAACATTTTCTGTTTCATGGACGGCAGCTCCTAAGTGGGTATCAGAAACACCGGTTGCAAAAGAGGGATAAGCCGACTGGGATATAAACCAGCATTGCTTTTTAGCTTAGGGCTTGCTTCAGTTTTTCAAAAGCTTTACAGATATTTACAGTCCAAAAAATTTTTTATGTTTTTTCACTATTTTCAGCATGCAGTCAGAGGCTGTTGAAAGTTGGCACATCTGGGATAAAGCGATGGTAAAAGTTAAATATACCCAAAATTTTTTCTAGCTAGTGAAGAATTTAGGTCTTGGAAAAGTCATAATGGTTTCTACTTTAAACGGTAGAAGTTAAATACTATCAGCTGAAATTTCATATCCTAGAAGTTGTAGCTTCTTTGAACCAAATATGTAGTATACTTTGATACTAAGTTCATATTTATTCAACCTTTTAAAAACTAGATGTAAATGTTGGATATGAGTATCATCGCCTGGAAAGTCCAAATGTCATGATGGGGAATTCAAAGAGTACAACTTCGGAATATCCGCTTCATACTCAGGAATCTCTTAATTTTCTCTAATGAGATCAATTTTTTACCATTGGTTTTGATTTTTCTCCAATTTTAGCAGCATACAACTCCAATTTGTTCATTTTTTTCTATAAGGATGAAGTCATTTATCCTTATAGAAGAAAATAAACAAATCCTTATTTCCTTTAAGAAATAATAAAATGAATAATCTTCTATAGTCGTTTTATTATTTCTTAAAGGAAATAATAAAATAACTGATGACAAAAGAAATCGTAAATGATTCAGCTGCAGTGTTAATTAAAAATTAGGTAACTATTACAGTATTGCTGATTGAAAGACGTCTCCACTAACCTCTTTAACTTTACCTACAATAAATATATATATATATATATAATATTATGTTATAATACTCGAATGAAATGGGATAGTTTTAGCTGAATTCTAAATATTTGGTTTCACGTGTCATGCATTATAATCCAACAAATAGGAGTAACTAAGCTTTGTTTCAAAAACACATTTTTTAAGNAATAATAATGTGTCATATGATATGAGCGCCGCCTCGTGGCAGTTCTTAACAATAAGTTTTAAATGTATAGAAAAAGAAGGGAAAACTTTCCGATATCGCTACCTTATTTAACGCATGCAAAGCATATTATGATTTTAAATTTCAGATCAATCTTAATCATTTTTAAATTTCGAATTTCGTGAGCTCTTATTTTGTGGTATCTCTTGAATATGAACTTCATGCGTAATTATATGTAATAATAATAATAATAATAATACGCGAAAATACGTAATACGTTATTATAAGTAATAATAATAAAAATCCATTAAGTTTTTTATATATTATAGAACATAACATAAAAATTCTTTACACTTCTTTTCTATATACAGAAATTTCAATTTTACAAAATGCTTTGACTTTATTCATGGATATTAAGGTAAAAACGATACTCTTTACTTAAGAGACAAATTACTAAATAATGCAAGTATATCATTTACATAATGATATAACTTTCTACATTGGTCATTATACTTTATAAAGTTAATTATTACTGAAAATGCATGAGTAAATAGCATAAACTTGTTTCGCTAATGACTGTGAAAACGTAGCGTCAATTTTAATTACTAAACTAGATGGAAAAGTGACATTTACCATTAAATGGGTAAGCTACTAAATATACCATACAAATATCACATTTTGGGAATTCTTCCAATTAGGAATGTATAAATTGAGTTTTTAGTTATTCAACAAATTATTAAAATAAAAGACTGCATTCCAAAATTCTTTTATTTTTATTTTTTAACGACATTTGTTCTTTTGGTATAGAACACTTATATTATATGATGCATTGTAATTGGTTGGAGGCTAAGCACTTATAGAATTTTTGAAAATGAGCTGAAGTGAGGCATTTCCATATCTTCTAATTGGTATTATTTTCACAAAAAAATATTTTAATACTTTTTATTCATCATTATTACCTAATAGTCTATTAAAATTAATTCATAAATAAAAAGACAAATCTGGCTTAGTACGTACTGCCATATTTATATTTTATGAAATGAGTTGAAGTGAGGCATATCCTTTTCTTCCAATTGGTATTATTTTCACAAAAAAATATTTACATTTTTTATTCATCATTATTACCTAATAGTCTATTAAAATAAATTCATAAATAAAGAGACAAATGTGGCTTAGTACGTACTGCCATATTTATATTTTATAAAATGAGTTCAAGTGAGGCATTTCCTTTTCCTCCAATTGGTATTATTTTCACAAAAAAAATATTTATATTTTTTATTCATCATTATTACCTAATAATCTATTAAAATAAATTCATAAATAAAAAGACAAAGCTGGCTTAGTACGTACTGCCATATATATATTTTTTAAAATGAGTTGAAGTGAGGCATTTCCTTATCTTCCAATTGGTATTATTTTCACAGAAAAAATATTTTAATATTTTTCATTCATCATTATTACCTAATAGTCGATTTAAATAAATTCATGAGTAAAAAGACAAATCTAGCTTAGTACGTACTGCCATATTTTATATTTTCCTAGATTTAACATTACAAATGCTAATTCTGAAGAGGTTGTACGTATTTAGTCAATATTTTTCCTTCAATTTCTAAGAGAAATTCATTAAAATCAGCCCATATTTCCTTTAATTAAAATCTAACAAAATATCTTAAATGTAATGTAATTAACTGTTTAAATTTGTCAACATAATATTTTTAAAATTTGAGAACATTAAAATATTGCAATGATATTTAAAACAAATATTTATATAATTTCATCAAAGTTTAAAGCTCTAAAAAATCTTCATAATCATCTGGTCATAGAATTTTTGAAAAGGATATATTTTTTTCAACAAATGAATTTAAAAAAAATACGATTTTATAGATAGAGAATAAGAAAGGTTACACAGGTTATGATTTAAACAAAAATGTTAAACGAAGTTCTTGCATTTTCTATTAAACGAGCCTGTTTGGAAATTCACTAACATTACAAATGTTTTCTTATTTCTACGAAAATAATTTGAAAGCATTTTAAATATTCTTGCGTTTATAATCTTTGCATTCAGAAAAATTTTACCTTGTTACGGAAAACTTTATATCTGCTAAGACTTTCATTTTTAAAATGAATTTAGAACTATAATTACAAACTTTTTGTCCAAAACTCATCAAAATATTTAGCAAATTATTCACGTTTAAAACCGTTTAAATGTTTGCTTTAATTTCATGAATTAAAACAAGTTTCTGCACTGCTATTATTACTCTTGAGTGGAAATTGAAATTACTTTGTTCTAAGGAAAATTGTTAAAAATTACAAAATCTCAAGCAGTTTTAACTTCGCCAGAGTTTAAATATTCAACGAGCATGCAAAATAAGTTCATTAACTGCACCCATATACTTTGTCGATTAATAGTCGTGCAAATAAAAGAAAATATTATATGATACTGAAGAAATATGTATTTGTTTAACTGTGCATATAATTTATTGCTGCATAAAAAATTTCTCCTTGAAAAAACTAATGCAAGTAAAAAAAGGATATAAAAAATATTTTCCATCAAAAATAAGGATTTAAATTCAATAAAATGGCTTCAATAGAAATCTAATATATAGTCTTAATTTAAGAATTTTTCATTAGGAGATAATTTATTAAAAACTGCATTCGAAAATTAATCGACTAGAAATTACTATTTCAAATTGAAAGTACATTAAAAAATTGATGTATACATATATACTTATTTATATTAATCTCTTGCTCAGTTTATTCTTATTTTTAGTTATTTTAGTTCTCATTTTAGTCTTATTTTTAGACCTAGTATGCTTTGTCTTCTTCTTTTCATTAATATGTCTTTATCCTTATCCAACGTTAAAGTAACATAGCACTATCTTAATCAAAAATTAAAAAACTAAAAATCTTCTCGAAGCTTATTTAAAGTTTTTCTTTAATACTATAGTTATTTTATACAACAATAGATTTTAATAAATACGAGTTGAATAAAAATAAATTCTTTTGAAGGAAATATTTTAATCAAAAGATTTTTTAAGATATCCTTTATTTCTTTTCTTTATGTTATTGTACTTTTAATAGGAAAAGAGCAGAACAGAATTTAATCAAGCAAGGAGCATGGCAGCCTTATAGATTTTTTAGAAGAGTAAAACATATTAGTTTATTAATTACGTTTAAAGAAATGTTATAAAACGGATCCATTAAGTTTTAAAGTTAAAAAAATTATCTCTAGATCAAAGAAATTAATACTCATTTGCAAAGCTTTTTATTAAGAAAAAGCAACAAAAAAGAAAGAAAGCATTCAACCAACAGCCCCCTGTGAGCCAAATGCCCACATATATTAAGGCCCATGAATATTAAGGCTCCACAATTTAGTGATATATGGATGATTCTCACGAAACATGACAATTCGGATCAAACAATTTCGTCAAATTTAAAGTCCTCAAAATAATCTGAAATGTTTTTTGTATACTTCTTTAGCCACACGTAATAATGTCTTATAGACAGCAGTGTAGTTTATTGGCATTTGCTCGAGAAAAAAAATAAAATGGAAATTTACCAAATCTTGAATGCCAGGAAAATGACATATTACCTTAGAACAGTGATTCTCAACCTGTGGGGCGCGCCCCCCTAGGAGGGCACGAGCACACTAGAGGGGTGGGGCGAGAATATTCAAGAGAAAATAATATTTAAAAAAAATTGATTAACTGTATGAAAGGAAAGCGCACAAACACATAGAAAGCAAAATACATTTCGACATATTTAATAACTTATTAAAGTGAAACAACTTATTGAATCAAAACTTAAGGTAGGGAGCCAAAAATGGCTTTGCTTTGAGGATTTTTCCTAATTTTCTGGTTAGGTCTGTGTGGCTGAAATTTTTTTTGTAACATCTTACACCTATCTCTAATATATATCACGTATACTTTTAATTGTAAAATAAAATTTCATTTATTTTATAGTACAATTTCAAAATTGTAGCTTCTGCGCCTAAAGTTTCCCACAGGTTCCAAAGGTGAGCCATATATTGAAATCACTTTTTCACTTACTCAAATTATCCTTAGAAAAAACATTTAGACTGGCAAACGTCTTTTAAAAAGGCACTTTAAGTGTCTTGTTGGTAGGAACAAGTTTCCCGATTTTGAAAAAGATATTTGTTTTTTCAGAGTGTATAATTTGTTTATTGATTTTACATTGATAGTTCTTGTGTGAAGTCACTAGCGATTCTTTTAATCTTTATTACTGAG
>NC_092204.1:81477618-81503645 GCF_043381705.1 Parasteatoda tepidariorum | reverse complement strand
CAAGTTCTATAAAAGCATGCATCTTTTATTCATGCAACAAGACATGTTCAGATAGGAGGGTATCTAATCAATCTATTAAGATAAGATATTGATTCCTGGCGCTATCTATTTTGGTTATAAATCACTAAATAAAAGTAGCCAGGAAAATGACAGATTTTCATGGGACAAACAAATTATTGACTGAAAAAATTATTTTAAACGAAGTTTTAGTAAACACTACCCTCTGCGTATATTCTAGATATGCTTACATAGGATAAGATGAAAAAAATTAGATTTTGAAAAATGTATGGGAAGTTTTGAAGCTAGTTATTATTGGAAATATTGCTTGGGACATGCCAGAATAATGACACTTTGATATTCAATTAAATTTTTTACGTATACAAAACAGTCAATGCTAGTGCAAAGTCATTTTAAAATGCTAACAGCAATGCTATTTATTAATTTTTTTTTTTAAAAAAAAAAGAGCTTTCAGTATTATAGTATTAGATCTTGGAGCAAGGGACAGTAAATGTCATGTTTCGTGAGAATCACCCATATATTATTAAAGTGATCAACATTGAGCACTGATTGTCTTTGTTTCTAAGATACGCTGGGATCTATCTATTAAAAAGTGTCTTAAGACTCCAGTTCTTCACCGCGTATTAGCCAATGCTCTGAGGAACAGTCACTGACTTCATTATATTAAACATCACATCAAATTTATTACATAGAAAATTGCTTATTTATTTCACAGGACATTTTTCAAAATGCTAGGTCATAATCTATAAAAATTGATGTATTATCAAACAATAAATATGATATTCGTATACAATTATAATGTTTTTAGTGCGTTAATAATATTCTTTATTCAATATTACTGTTATTTTTGTCTTATTGTAAATTGGTATTAGAATTACTTTTCTAGAAACTAAATAACAATTAGAAGTGTTGAACTCAACATACATTACACCATTTTGTGACATTATGATGCATTTACGATATGAGAAAATGGTGATAAAATTTAAAAAAAACATTGATATTTTAAAGATTATTCTGTATGATTATTTAAACTAACATTAATATTGAAAAATCGCATGAACTAAACAACTCTAAAGTTACAAAATAATCCTTTAAGTATTTCTTGCGAAATTTAAAAAAAAAGTATTTCTTCCATTATTGTAGATAAGGTATGTGCAATAAAAATACGATGCATTTAGAAAAAATAATTTATTTTTCTTTTTTAATTATTTTGTCATGATATGGAATAGAGCGTGTTGGTTCTCATGTATGTGAAAATAAGAATTCAATTATAAAAGCATACTTTTATGCATACTTTTATGTATTTTTTCAAATTAAGAATTTGTTGCTTGAAAAGGATTGACTGCACTATTGTAAATATAATTTTCTCAAAAATAAGCCCTGTATTTATATTTTTTGCATGAATATGAGTAAAATAATTGCTTAAAATAGTTTAAAGATGTAATCATAAAAAGGAAAGTGCGTGACATTTTTAAGAAATTAGAGATTTTATTAGGATGAATATAGTTTTTGTCTTTATTCATTTTTTTAATCTCATTTTCCTAAGTTTCGTCTATTTACCACTCATTTTACACTTTACAGAATGATCATAAATCTTTCTGCATTCTTTAGCATGATCTAGTTTTTTTCTCAAAAAAGATGAGTATTCTCTTACGTTGCAGATGGGATTTAGGAAAATGTGGGTAAGGATATAATGGAAATGTTGCATGTTTACATATTGCATGCCTTAAACTCGCTTCAGCAAATTTTAAACTATGCTTTTTTTATTATTTACGCATTGTACGGATTTTTCTTCTTAGTAAACATTATAGAAGCAGACCATTTATCAACTGTAAAAATGTTTTAAAAGATTCCATTTATGTAATTTTGACAGAAAATGCAAGCAATATAATTTAAATGTTATGTATTGCCAGGCAGATTAAATTTAAACAGTATAGTTTTGAGCAAAATGTCTTTTCTGGTATTATTTAGAAATTCCATTGAAAAAGTTACATTCAAATACTTACTATTTTTTTAAAAAAAAAATTATGATTTTGATTATATTATTCTTTAACTATGAAAAAAAAAAACGCAATAAAGAAAACATTATTTCTTAACTTAATATTCTTACATATAATTTTATATATAATTTATATATAATTATTTTAAATATAATTTATACTTATAATTTTCTTAAATATTATACTAACAAGATTATGTAAGGTTTGTTATAAATTACACACTATTAAAATTTTTATATTGTAGAGAATTTCTGACGGCAAAATTTGAAGAAATTTTCCGCCATTCATGCACCGTGGGGTTCAGAGCTAAGACGTACTTTCACTCTTGAGGTACTCTCTTGTCAAACAATAGGATCACACTTAATTCGCAAATGGCCAATTCCTGACTTAATTCGCAAAAGGCCAATAACTGTCGAGCTTGTCTCCAAGTCTGTTACCCAAGTATCATTAGAAACAACAACAACATACTGACATTAATACCTTTTTATATACAATCAAGTACTTGCGTAGACTAGACCATGTTTACATTCTCTGCAATTTCTTTGGCAGTTTCTGTTTCATTGTCTAAGACATATTGAAACGTAAACATATTTGATAGCTAAGTAATTAATTATAAGCAATTACCTTATAACCAATTAATTATAACAAATTATGACCAAGTACTGTGAGATAATTTTGAATCTGGTACAAGAGTGTAAAACTTGGAAAAATTTGGAAACTCTGTTGCAAATAATATTTTTTTCAACCCAAAAATCATGTATGTCAGTGTATTAATAATTATTAACGATATTCTATAGAAGTTATAATTATAAGGTTTATATGTTTTTCTGAGATAAAATGAGATAAGATTAGATTAGATTGAAAGAGATGTTATTCTGAGGTAAGAGTTTTGTTATTTTATAGAATTTATAATAAAAATAAAGTAAAAAACTTAAACATTAAATGAATTGATAAAAAAAACATATCCTAAACATTTTTTATATTATGTTATTCATAATAATATAATTTGTGAAACATAATATTTGAGACTTATAATTAATAAATTTTGGTAGAATACAGACTTAGTTTTCAGTTTTCTTTAGAAATGATATTTAAGCAATCGTTAATTCACTTAAGAAATTAATATTTTAGCTAAAATAAAAAAAGCGCTTATATTTCAATTACTTGGAAAAGCCAAAAACAAATATAGGAAATAATAGTTCATCTGTATAATTCAAAGACGAAATCTAATTACATCCTGCAAACGCAAATGATGTTTACGAAGTTCAGCTCTTATTACTTTTAAAGCTTTTCGATTTCTTTCCAATTCATTATGCATTCGAAGCTTTGTTTAGGAAAACATGAGGGTTTAAGCCAACCATGTTCGGATCAAATTTCTGGAGAAATTTTCGAGAAACGAATTCCATGACATGCCTCTAGTCTTAATGTAAAGAGTGGATTTGCTTTAGAATTTCGTATCTAAATTCCTTGAGAAAATTTTCTAAGTGTAGGTTTACCTGTTTAAATATCTAGAAGTTCTAAAGAGATTAAATCTTCTTCGACGCTGCTTTTATGTGCAAAATGCTAACCTTTTCAGAACATATGCATGTATAATTTGTAACTTTACCAATTAGGCGACATTGTCTGATATATTCTTCCAAACGATACAGCTTTTCAGTAAGTTAAGAATAGAATTATGCATAAGTCATAGCGATTGCAGCGATAAAATTTCAGAGCAAAGCGTTGGACATGACAGTAATTAATTATGTTTATTTCGTTTAAAATTAAAATGTATTTTAGGTTTTGTATTTCAAGATGCCTGCTCAAATAAGTCTATCTTTGAACATTATTTTAAATCTATTAGCTTAACAAGAAATATTGTTCTTGATTAAATATAAATTAGTTGTCTTAAAAATTACAAATCAACGAAAAATGAAAAAAATAAAATAATTATTTTGTATTTAACGAAGTATGTTTTGAAAAATAAGCCTTTTTTTGTTTTGAGCTCAGAAATGTTAATCTGCAAAACCGCAATAAATTTTAACGATTTTAACGAACACGATCTTTGTTTGTAAGAAACTTTGAAATTTTGTTTTGATTTTGCAAATGTCTCTCATGTGAACAAACATATTTTTACATTATTTAAGAATCAACGCTATCTGAAGCAATTCGAAAATAATTAGAAATTGCTCGCAATAGTGAAATAAGATGGTGTAATTTAATTCTAACTTAAGCTTTATTGTTGCTATTTTGAGGTGATATACAATTTACTTTAATGCACAAGAACAAAACAAGGTTATGTTTAAGAGCAATTGCTGTTAAATTTATGGCGCTGATGGGGGAGCCTAGTTTTACGATGTTCTTCGTACTTAAAATATCTCTATTTAATTGCCAGTGGGTAGAATATTAAAATTTTCTCGAACCAGAATTTTGAATATTAATAACTGATTAATATTAATAAACAAAAGAAAAAAATGGGAGATTTGATATAGTTAAGCTGATGAGTCACATTCTTATATCAGACAAGTAGGACTGGGTAAACACGTAGTATCTGTATCAGAGCCAAAATTCATTATGTAATTTGATATTAGAATTCAGTGGAATAGTAGACTGCGTGAATTTATAAAATAAAGAATTCTAATTACATTACTTAAGGAGAATAATTAGTTTCTAAAAATGTTTTAAAATACGCATTGAAAAATCTTAGGGTATTTCCAATTTAAAAATAGTGGCAACTGCTTTACACTTAAGCTATGTAGTGAAACGCCACACGCAACTCTTGGATACATGAACTAACAACTTACTATACTTCACTACACCAATGTTCCTTTAAATTACCAGGTGATCAGTAGCCGTCAATTTTTTTATTATTTAAAAACCTTAAAATTTATGATTACTGTATGATACGACACACAAAAAAGAGTTAGTAAAGTTATTTTTACAATATAATATGAAGTAAGAATCATTAATTTAGGATGCACTCATACACTGATTCTTACAATAAAATTAGTTTGCAAACAAACGCGTAACACAGAGAGAATATTAAGACGAATTACACCTATCAAATTGCTTATGAACTCTTGTTTTGTTGCTAACTCGGACTCTAAAGTGTTCCTTCACACAATTTTTTTTAGGTTATTCAACATCATATTAAGATAATACACCACATTTTTTTTGTAGCTTATCTACTTAAAGTTATACTAATATGATACAAAAAATATTCTGAGAAACAAATATCTCTGCACACATAATAACTAAATACGAATACTTTCTCTAATTATTTTATTCAATAAATAGAAATACCAGTAATTGGAAAACAACTTTCGTTGTCTCTTGAGAATTTAAAGAAATTAAATTACTGAGTAAAATCTGAAATAAAATTATTGAGTCAGAAAACTGTATTTTGGATGCGTACCATTAAGTATCAATTTGTCGATATTCCATCAAGGGTCTGATTAACCAATGGTTTCTTCAAACAAAGTTTTCCAACTTGATTTCTTAATTGAACATTTAATTAGGCTTCCTTTCATATCTTATCTTCGCTGATGCACGCGCTTATGTCTCTTAGACGGTTGTTTTAATTATTCTTTGCTCAATTTACTTCATATCGAGGAATGCTGCTAACTTTATACCTTCAGGCTGATTAAGATATTAAAGCAAATGATACATTTCATGTTATTTAGTAGCTAAAGGAAAATGTAATTAAATTTTCCGAATTTATTTTGTACATTCGTTAGCTTAATTGCACATTATTGGAGGTAGATTTACATCATAAAAAAGGACTTTGTTAGTTATTAAGTAATATCTAATGATAACATTCGTCTAAAAAATTCTTTTAATGAGTTTTGTTTTAATAAGAATGCATTGAATTCATGCGGACTTTTATTGCTAATTGCTCTAGGTTAAAAAGAAATATATAAATTTTTAATAAGGCCTACCTAATTATAATCTTTGTGGGGATACAAATATCTACATGCTTATAAGTAGCGAGGCATTAATTAAGGAACAAAATTAGCATAGTCTTGAGGATGACGCCGTACACTTCTACTCTAACCAGTTTCGGAAAAAAGCAGCATGGTACAAAGTTTTACTGCAATTATTACTGAGAAATTAAAAATTATTTCATTTTGTCTGAAACTTCACTGATAATGCTATTTAGCTATACATATTTGCAGTTCTTTTACAAAAGTTGCTTTTTTCCTGCTTATGACAGCTCCTTCGCTTTAGAATTCAGCTTTTATTTCTTTGTCGCTGTAATGACATTTCCAAGATTTTAATCTTCCTTTTTTTCATAAATTTAAATATATTAATCTCTGTTTAAATAAATAAATCAGTTCATTTTAATGCAGAAATGCAGAAATTAATGCAGAAATTTTTTTCTTCAATGCATATGTATAACTAATTATTATTCAATGGCATGACAACTGAGCATCGAAATCTATTTTTAACCTTCCTTCTTCAACTCCATTAAACTTTAGCATATACGTTATTAGGTTTACTTTAATTTTTTCCAACTAACTTTTTGGCCTTAAATTTGTAGTCAAACTATTCGCAAGTTAATATGATATATGTTGGCTGAATTGGCAGTGTTCTTTTTTCGATTACGTGCCTACAATGGATCTATCTTTTGCTCCAAAATCGTTGATTAAATTCTTGCATTTTGAGTTGGCTTATCATTAGGCAGGTCGTGGGAGATTTTGCTTCCCATGGCTTGTCTCTATTGTGGATAAGATATCCTCTTTGTTTTACAGCTTCAGCTAATTATTATTATAATTTAACGAAATAAAAAGTTTTATTCTGCGTAACAACCTGTTTTTTTCTCCTGCAATTTATTTTGTTTTTACCATATTTTGTTTGCATTTTTTACATGAAGCATTAACTTCCATTAATGCTGATTTTTGCCAAAAAAAAAAAAAAATCCATCAATTTCAATTTTCACAAAATGCCATAGATTTTTCATTACAGTTGCCAACGCTAAACGAAAATTCGCGTCTTTTTTTAATAACTTACGCATTAGTGTTTAATATAATACTGTTAGACCTATCTCTTCCTTATTGTGCTCATCAGCCTCCGAACTTCCTTCGCAGTCTCTTTTGAATTGCGTTAAATTTCAGTTTAGCTTTTTTTTCCAATTAATATTTTTTTTTAATCGAATTTTAAGAAATATGTCAGATATACAGTGAAACCAAACATTTCATTCATATTTTATCTGTTCCAATTTGACATTTCAGCGCTATATAGATATTACATTGAAAGAAAAAGACCAACTGCACATTTCAAGACCAACTGCACATAAATGCTCAGAACTAGGTGAGAAAATAGAGGTTCAGGAATCTTGTTTCATTCATCTGAAAGTTATTTTTCAGTTAATTGACACCAGCTCTACGCTTCTATTTTCTCCCATTATTTCCCTCTTCAAATTATCAGAAGAAACTATCAATTTTCTTTTCAAAATATCTTTTGCTTATATTATTTACTCCTGGTGAGTTTTAAAAATGAGGGAATTATTTTTAACACTTGAGATTTTTTTCTCTACTTTTTAATTTTGAAAGAAATATAGTTTTTTCTTTACAAGCAAGGTATTTATTTCCCTTGCATAATCTTTCAATATTTTACATAAGCTCTTGTCCTTTATTTTGCATACCACTAGAGGTTTAAGAATAGAATATTTGTTTTACACTTTGTTATCTGTATGGAAGAATTTACCCCGACCCGCCCTTTTTTAGGGCATACGGGTAAATGTTTATTAAAATAAAAATAAAAATCCAGAGAACAGTACAAACATAAATTACATAAAATACACATCAGAAATGGCAACAGCCCATGAACATGGCGGGCGTAGAACAGCTAAAATCATGTAAGGTGATAAACATTAAAACAGCAATACATTAAAAGTGTCAATTAAAAGAATAATTTAAAAGAGCAATTTAAAAGATAAACGCGCAAAATTTACAAGAGATCAATATTGTAAAACATTTAAAAACGTTACTTTTAAAACCAATTAAATAGTACAAAAGTAAATAACAATAAAATTGGAGCAAGTAAAAGAAGAAGAGTTTATAAAAGACATAGTAAAAAAATGAGACACCAAAGCTGGAAGGAACAAGTTCCGAGACATTAAAGACCGTCCCCTACATCCTCTAAAGTTTGCTTAATAATCTTTTTTATGATATTTCTACAAGTCAGGTTAGCATAGCATTGATGTTGGCCAATATTATTAAAGTTTATGCCCCGGATTGTCTGGAATTGTTATCTGTATATTTTTTCTTAATTAACACTACTATTATTCAAAACTATTTATCCAAATATTTCAAGGGTTTGCTTAATTTTTATATTTTCTGTAAACAATTAACATGAATCAAATATACTTTTATACCTATTGAAGAGTTTGATTCTTTTTATAATATTTTTTTGACATTTAACACTTCAACTGGTCAAAAATATTTGTACAACTATTCAAAAGTTTAATTCATTATTATAATTTTTTGAAAATTATGACTTGGCTAGATCAAGGGCATTTTTTTTTCCAACTCTTCAAATGTTTCTTATTTTAATAATTCTTTTTTAATTAACACTTCTCCTGATCTAAAGCATTGAATCTAACTCTTTAAGAATTGATTCATTTATATATATATATATATATATATATATAAATGAATCAATTCTTAAAGAGTTAGATTCAATNCATATAACATACATATTTATATATATATTTTAACAATAAATACTTCTGAGATATTTTTTAAAGTTTCTAAGAGTTTGATTTTTTTTTCTGACAAAGAATAAAAGCAAATTTGGAGCATTTAATGTGTAAATTTTTTACACCATATTTGATAATGGTTCTAAAAATACTTATTAAGCTTGGTGATTCTAAAACACTTTATAAATAATTCCAATATATAAAGAATTGTAGCAAATAAAATTGTATTTACTATTTGGCCCAATCGGCAAAAAGAAAATGAACTTAAGGAAAAAAATTATAAAAGCCACAAAAATGTAAGTTTTTATAAACATCTTTTAATAATAATTTTTTAATCTAAGTTAGTTTTTTAAATAATGTAAGATTAAACGAACTGGAAAAAAGGGTTACTATAGTTTAAATGTGTGTATCTTACTCTGGTCATCATTAAAATTTAATAACGTTTAGGATTAGACAAGGATATTTATGTTTCATAAAATACATAGAATTTAAGTAGAAAAACTGCAATTGCTTAGTATTTAGTTGAACTCGAAATTTAAAAACAGTAAGAAATCTTCTATTATAAGGAAACGAACTATAATCTTAAGTAATCTGATATTCAAACCAAAAGAAAATTTTTTACTACGTTGGAAATTTAATACTTTCAAAAACGGTTATAAAAAGCCGGAGCTAAATCCTTGACTTGTAATAGAAAACATTATATCTCTTAAGAACCATGATTTTTTTTTGATTTTTAACTATTTTTAATAAAAACCAATTAAGAACATCTTTTGGAAAGCGAATACTTTTTTCTTAAATAGAAGATTATTGTTTGAGTTAGCATTGAGTGAAATTAAAGTTTTGTTTTATCCAACTGCGTATAAGTCAACTTTAAAGAGAAGATTAGAAAATTTTGAAATTACTTTTTCTTTTGACTTTAGAAAATAGTTGATTTACAAGGAACTAAATAATATAAATATGTAAAGTTTGCTTACATTCTTCTTTGTAATCTTAATCCGTTATTAATGAAACTGAGACTGAAGTTACTATAGAAGTGGTGGAATATCTTTTGAACTAAATTTTTTCATTTAATTTTTCTAAGAGAAATGGATTTGCTAAAACGTACATATATTTATGCACAATAAAAAAAAGGATCAGGTATAAAGTCGATTTTCGATAACCTTTTATATCGAGAGAGTTCGATAAATGTCTAAAATTTGCTCTCCCCAAAGGTTTTGTAAGAAGCCCAGGAAGAGACAAAAAGAGAATATATAAACAAAATACTAAAGTAAAATACATAAACCTTTGTATTTTATTCTCTTTTTCTCTCTTCCTGTACTTTTTACAAAACCTTTGGGGTACAGGGAGAGCAAATTTTAGACATTTGACATGCTCTCTCGATAGAAAAGGTTTTGTGTTTTTATGACGGGGCTGATACCCCGTGATGACGTCAGCATCGTTTTGTCATTATTATATTTTTCATTTTTTTTCCTTGTTTTCTTCATTTAAATTTTCTATTGGTTCCATGCATGATAATAAGATTAGGGAGAGTAATGTGAAGGCCAGGTATATACTACCACCATTTGATCTTCGATCTAAAATTGTCTCAGGAACACAATTATCGTGGAATCCTAGACCATTGCCTATAGTTAATGAAACTTTAAAATATTTTGATTCGACGTTAAGAATTAAATTAAAACCAAAAATTATATCACATAACCATATACATTAATTTTAAGCATTTAATTATTGTTAGTGTTGGAAAAAAATGGCGATTTGTTTAAATAATATTGTTTTGGACTTAAAGTGATAGCGTTAAAAAATTCGAACGTAATATTCTAAAAGCATTAAGGAAACGCTTTCTCTAGGAATTTTAAATACTTTTTTTCTATAATTACTTTAAATTGCGCTATTTTTTGTACCTAAATTGATATAAACTTTGAAAGTATTGTTCGGAATTCGATTTTCAAAGATTCAATAAAACATGGAAACGAATAATTTCATGAAACTGTAGCGGAAAGATGGCAAATATAAATTTAAATGGCTTCATATTTAAAGTAGAAAAAAATGTCGAGTTGAAAAAGTTACGAGTGCTCAAACACAACGCTCATTCTCAAAACAACAATACTTATGATGAATAGAAGAGATTAGAAATATGAAAATGCGTAATTGCCCCAACTGAAAAAAATAATAATGGAAGAACTGGTGTGCGAGAAAAGGGTGATATTCTAAGCTAACAAATCAGGTTAAAACATATATTTTCATACAAAATGAAGGAGTAGAGAGGAATAAAGAAAGGAATTAAACAAGACCAAAAACCAAAACAAAGAGAAAAGGGAAGCTAAAAGAGTTTGAGTTTCCTCGAAGCAATTCTGATTAATAGTCCTAGAATCCCAAATTTTGAAACAATAAATAATTCATGACTGGTTCCTTTAATCTAAGTTATACTGAGCGACCAGTTTTCCCATGATAGCCGAGATATCATAGTTGAGGAAAAACCACAGGGATTAACAATACTAATGGTATATTTAAAGGATTTGTGTTTAATTTTGTTGACACCGTTTTGATTTTTTCTCCCCACTTATTTACTTTCTTCTTTTCCTTCACAACTGTGTTTTTCATTACTTCTTGTTCTGTTTTTTTACACGAGTTAGTATCGTAAAAGTTAGCACCAATCTTCGAGCTCTGCAAACATGCTAACTTTATACCTCTTTAATTATTAATCTAATGAAGTGCTTTTTTATACAAGTGCAATAAAAAAGCACATTTCTGCCATTTAATAATGATGGTAGAAATGACAATGTGTACGAAAACTTGCACTTTATACTTTTCATCGAAGCCCGTTTTGTGATTCACCGTTTGCTCTCCATCCATACAATACGGTGGAAATCGCTTGTTTAAATGTTTTATATCATCCCTTAAGTTTTTGCTCATGATTTTGAAACACCCTTTATTTTAAACTATGAGCGCATGTTATACATCATTTATTAATAATCAAATTGGAGTGGTTAAATCCAATTAGCCTACATAAATTTATTATTTTGTTAGATTTTAACAAGTTGAAATGAGCACTGTTATTAAAAAATTCAATTAATTTGAAACTATTTCACCAAATAAACCTTTTTCATTCTCTTATAAGTTGAAAGATTGTATGGCAAAGGAAAAACGAATGCCTTATTTAGCTTGACGATAAAAACAAACTTAAAGAATTCCCCTGGTAAACATTCATTTGGTCAGTCAAGATAATATATCGTTCTCGTTTTTTATAGGGCAATTGGCGGACCACTGACACCTTGGGGAGAAACCTGAAGACAGCCTGTCTAATTAGAGTACAGCAAGAAAAAAAATGAATGTGGACCGTAAGTTGAATTGAGGCTAATTATTTTACTGATGTTTATTTTGTTTTGTGTACCATGTACAACTTGTTTCAGAATAATTACAAGAATTGCTAGATTAATTAAAAACTTAATTAAGTGAAAGTTAATTGCTGGCTTGTAAGTAACTTTTTATGAGGTCGCTTTATATTTTTTATTTACAGAACTTGCTCCAGGAAATTAAATTGAAGGTATTGGTTTAAATATATGAGGCATTTTACGCTTAAAATCATAAGAGTAAAGATAAATAAATTATTTAGAAAAAAATCTTATCTTAAAAAAGAAAATAAGAATTACGGAAGCAGAAATTACATTTTATGTTTTTCTAATGAAAAGTTTATTTTATTTCACTTTTTTTCATTGTTTTGCAAGCAATTAATAACAAAATTCATTAACGTTTATAGATGAATTCTTGGTGTTAACATGACATAGAAAAAGTTTCAAACAAACTTTATGCCAAAATGTAAATAAATAAATAATTAGTAACTTTCAATACTTACACTGTAAAAACTGTGGTATAATATCTCTCCAAATATGTTACTGAATATTCCAAACAATTTTGTGGTGGAACACTTTATTCCGAGATAACACCAAATCGAGTGTTCAAGTGAGATTTAAAGGGTGTAATTGAAAACTAAACACTCAAAATTGAATAATCTTACATAAAACTTTCATAATTTAACACCATACGAGAAATATTTTAACTTCACAAAACCAACGTTGGCACTTGGCGAACTTTTAATATCGAGAAACGTCAAGTGAGTAATTTGTTTAGCAGGCAAGAGTTTATAGTAATTTTCAACGTCGATTTTTCTCACCAGAAACAAAAATTCACCACATAATCCAGCTTTAATAAACAATTTATAGGCTGCATAATAGCTCTAAACGTTTACACTAAGATCAATCCTCTTTACACCATGCACTAAATGTTTCCATTTCCGAAAATTTCAATGTTGGCATGTTTTGATTTTGTCTGTAATTCTTTACAATAACGAGTTTTTGAGTCTTTTCGGCTATGTGCCGTTAAAAATCTGTATTTATGTGTTTAGTTGTGCAATAAAGGATAATTATAGTTTAATTTTTAAATTTCTGAGAAGTCTATTAACTGATTTTATAATGTATAATTTTTTATCCACTTCCGTTCATTTAAGTTTAGCTCAAATTTGTCTTAAGATTCTCTCTGTGCTACGTGGAAGTTTGATTTATAAACTAATTTTATTTTAGGAATTAGTGTATCCATGCATTCTCAATTAATGATTCTCAATTAAAAATTACCTTACTAACTCTTATGTATAACATATTTTACTATAATTATACATTTTAATGTTATCGAATAACAAAATTAGTGGTGGTTTCAATACATCAAGGTGTGAAGAGAATATTGGAGTAGTGAAACAATAATTTCAAGAGTTATATATAGCATTTCACATCAGGCATCAATTTTGGTGGTGAGATCCACTAAGTTTTTTTGCAGTGTAGCTTTAATGTGTTTTTTTTACATGTGTCTATAAAAATATGATGAAATTATTTTGAAATCTAAATGAATATCATAACTAAAATGTTATTTCCTTGGAAGTAATTCCTTATGGTTTAAATATTGCTCTATATGACTTTTATAGAGAAAATAATTTTTCTGTTTCCTTCAAAATATATTTAAAATAAAATGCAACTTATATAAAATGCATTTCCCGTAGACTTTATAAAATAAAATTATAAACTTTAGCTGAAGCAGTAGGTTAAATGTTTGCAAATATTTGAACAATACATATTACTTTATGGAAAAATACAATGTTAACTTTCAGTATTACCTAATCTAATCGTTTATAACTGTTGTGCCGATCATTAATTTTCTTTTCTTGACGTTTGCGTGATACCAATAAGCAAACGATATTTATAGGCTCCAATTTTTTTTTTTGCAAGTAGTTGCGTGTGTGAAGTTTAAAACGTTATTAATAGTGTTTTACTTATCAAGAGTTTTATTCGGAAGTTTTTTAAAGCACAATATTAGAATTATTGTTTTTTGCCCAGAACGATTATTCAATTTAAAACAAAGACAAGAAAGTATTTTTTGTTTCTCAAAATTAAAATATACAAGCAATAAAAATAGTATATGTAATAACTACGAAATGTAACAAAAAAAAACTCACAATGATCTAATGAATAGCAATACACAAATTAAAATAATTTACAATGCAAACGTTATAATGCATTGAGATATCTTTCTCTAGTCATGTATCAACAAATTCACTGAGAAAAACTCTTAATATGTTTAAATGATTTTTTTTGTCTTATGTAATTTTGTATTCGAATATCTATTTACAAAATAAAATATTTAAAAATAAAAATATAATATGAAGTATTTAAGTATTAGATTTTCAAAGATTGGCTGAAAATTTTGTGACAACACTGTCACATGTGATACTCGGAACACATATGATTCAAAATAAATAGTCATTCAGATTTTTTTTATAAAAAAAAAGGAAACTAAATTATATTTAATTTTTAAAGGAGAAACCTACCCAGAAAATTTCCAAAATATCAAAATTGTTTTTTTTTTTAATTAAAAACTCCACTTCCAAACACACAAATAGAAAATTTATCTTTGGTTAAAAAGTTAAACAGTTTAAGCATTTAGAGTAAATGAAGGTAAAATATAAGAATTTTTTTTTCCAAAAAAAGTCCTTTTTCCATTAATAGACATTTCTAAGTTTGCATGTTATTAAGAATTCTAGAAATATAGTAATTATAAGTAAACCTTTCGACATTCTGATTGACAGATTTCATAAAACTATGCTCTGAATAAGTATTTTAACAATTATTAAGTAATTTAAAGTGTATTACTGCAGTGCGATTTTTTCAACTGTTTTTTTTTCTTTAACTGTTTCAGAAAGTTTGTTATAGAAAATATTTTGTTCAATGCATAAGCAACTGACTGCACTGATCTTTTTTTCTGATGAGATATTTGTTTTGTGTTGGATTCAGAGGATTGAAATAAATAAACGCTTGAAAAATATTAAAAATAGAATGATTATAGGTATTAAAAAAATGTGAAATTTCCTTAAATGTTCTGAACTTAAAAAATAAATTGGGCAATCTTAATAATTTTTGACAATAAATTATTCATTTTAAATTAAGTGTTTCTTTTTCTTTTCAATTAGAAAAATTTCCAGTTTAGGGCGTGATTTATTAAGAGGGAAAATATATTTAGTTCAGCAATTTTGGATTGCAATGGAGTTTTTCTAGCCTACATTGCAAACTTAAATACACCATTGTTTTGTCAAAGGGTTTACAAAAAAATAAATTTCATATTTCAGATATCGTACTGCCAAAAACAAACATTTTTTGCTGTAAAGTACCCAGATCTGTAGTGCATTGAAACATATTTTCAAAGCAAAAACTCTTCTTTCTCATTCAGATGTATTTCATCAATGAAAGGTATTGAACACTCTACATGCAATTATTATGACTTATTATGAACCTCTCACATGCTAATCTATGCACCATGAATCAATTATTGTATACAATAATTATGAAGCTAGCTGTGTTTCAAAAATACGTTTCTGGAGCGTAATTTCTCGCTATATTAAAAATACTGGTATAATAGTTTTGCTGCATAAAATGTATTAATGCATTTGAAATGACGAAATTACAGGAAAATGTACACAGAAAACAATGGAATAAAAAAATAACATTCTCTAATTAGTTCAGGAACTGTTAAATGTTAAATGTGTGGGAAAAAATACTTTACGGGTCACCATACAAACCACAGGAAAATAACAACAAAGTTGAAATATCACAACATGAAGGGACACTTTTGTTTATGAACTTAACATAGGCATTTTCGTTAAACTCTTATTTGATAGAAAGAGCTTTTTGGGGATTTTTTATCCCATCCTTTCTGCTTTACGTTTTGATTATACTAAACAGCTGTTTTGTATAGTTAGCATGCATATATATATATATANATTATGAACTATATATATATATATATATATATATAGCATAATAAATAAATACAAAAAAACTCGAAGAAAATTAAGAAAAGCAATAAGTTTCATATCATAAGTTCGTGTGGGCTAATGAAAAGATATATCTTTTATTTTCCGGATTTTAAAAAAAAAAAAAAAATCTCAGTTGTTTATTACTTATTTTTTTTAATTATTTTTTTTCTTTTCCCCCCTTTTTTCATTTGTCTGTAATTTTCCTTTGTTTTATCTTCATTTTGAAATTTTAGGTCCTTTAACGTTAATTTCACTTTTTTACGTATTTTGTGATATCTAAATTTATTTTCAAGTGAAAAAGAAGAATTCCAACGATTTGTGTTATACATTTAAGTTTAGCTCAAATTTGTCTTAAGATTCTCTCTGTGCNTAACAAACATAACAATTTAATAGAAATAAAAGGATAGAAGGATATAACAGTTAACATCGACAAGGATGGTGAGAGCTGCCTTCGCGCAGTGGTCGCCAATCGAATGTGAATAAGAATTAGATTGTTCTATGGTATAAAGTCAAGAGTTAATTATAAATTCGGGAGTTTCCCATCGGGACTGGCTGGCGCCTCTCAATGTCAAGAAGGATGATGAAATCTCTTAAAGTATTGCATAATGGAGAGTGATGTAATATTCCGAGATGTTACACTAAGAAAGTCCATATATACATATAACAAAATAAATAAATACAAAAAAACTCGAAGAAAATTAAGAAAAACAATAAGTTTCATATCTACAACATAAACAAAACATAAGTTCGTGTGGGCTAATGAAAAGATATATCTTTTATTTTCTGGATTTTCAAAAAAAAAAAAAAACCCAGTTGTTTGTTACTTATTTTTTTTTCAATTATTTGTTTCTTTCCCCCCTTTTTTCATATGTCTGTAATTTTCCTTTGTTTTATCTTCATTTTGAAATTTTAGGTCCTTTAATGTTAATTTCACTTTTTTACGTATTTTGTTATATCTAAATTTATTTTCAAGTGAAGAAGAAGAATTCCAACGATTTGTGTTATACAAAGATAACAGCCATGTTTTAAAATCTCTAGTTAAAAATGTTTAAAAATAATTTATTTTTTTATTTATAATATTCGAAGACATTTTTAAATTGTGCTTTGCAGAAAGGTTTTCCTTCATTTTCAACTGTGTAATTTAAAATAACAAAGTACAATATTTTAAGTAAAATTCGTTGAAGAGTTCATGAGCTCTGATGTGGTTTTTTCACCTATAAACTATTTGATTAATGTCTTTTAAATTTTTTGTTTTGCCATTTCAAATCATGCAATTTAAAATAATATAAAAGTTGGTAATATTTACTATTCAAATATTTATTAAATACAGTATTAAAAATAATTAAAAATAATTATTAAAATAAGTTTTAAAAATGATAAATATTTATTAAAAAATAATATTTATTGATTATTTTTAATACTTATTTTATTATTAAAATAGTATTAGGAATAGTATGCATATTAAAATAGTATTAAAATAGTTAATAATTATAAAAAAATAATTATTAATTATTATAATAAAGTAAATTATAATTATAAAAATAATTATTAATTATTAAACAATTATTAATTATTAAAAATTAAAATTAAATATATTAAAATTTTTTAAAAAGTAATATATTTCTAAAGTAATAAAAATGTATTATTTTTTATAAAAAATTATCTTTGGATAGAAGAATTAAATATTGTGGGTAAATATTTTTTTTATTCCTATCAAATCTTCCTGTGATATGGCAAGAAGGATAATTAACATAAAGGGCCAAAATTTCGACTGCTCTCCTGAATAAAATAATGGGATAATGAATTTTGGTTACGACTATCCCCAATAGTTTGATAATCGAAAGTCTGAAAAAGCAACGTTTATGTAGAAAAATTACTTTGTGTTTAGCTTTGCACCATGCACATTTGACCGCATCATAAAATTTCGTCATATTTTTTTACATAACCAATAGCCTGTAGCAAAATTATTGTTATAAAAGAAGAAAATTCGTCATTTGTATTTTGTATTATATATCTGGAAACTAAAAAACATTTGGGTGGATAGTTAACATTAATTACTACTTTTGGATACTTAATATTAATTAATACTATATTTTAGGTTACTCTTTAAAGTATTTGTATTGGCTCTTGGTTTATTAAATCCTGTTTTCTAGAACAAAACAGATTTTTAAATATATATATATACTCAGAAGTTTTTTTTTAATCCAATAAATATTTTTTTTGCATTTTCCAAATTAATCATCGAAAATTCAAAAGTGATCATTTGAGAAAAGTAATTTTTTGAATATCAATGAAAATTTAAATCCCCGCATAGAAGATCATATCATTATTAAAAAATCTTATAAATATTAAACATCTAGTGTTTGTAACAAACACGTACAAATCTACAAAAAAAGACACTTATATAAAAATCGTGATCTGTATAAAAACATGCATAAAAATCGTAAGATTTTAACTAATATTAATCTGTTTTATAAATAAACTTCCTAGACTTTGTATCATTTCAATAAAGAACTTAATGCATAACTAACTAAAAATTCATGAATTAAAAAACTGCGAAATTTTATTGTAAATTGCTGGAAAAAATAAATTCAGCATGGAATAGATTTTGATATTAATTTTATAAAAAATGTGTTCAATGTTTTATTATGCAAGTTTAATGTATTATGTCAATGTTTTTTAATAAATGATGTATCATTTTAATTTTTATAAATTGCTTTTATAATAAAAATATTTTGTTCTTAAAAAATATTTTCATTGCAAACACTAACTTAATGAAAAATATATGAAATTTGAATATTTGAAAACCTTCCCAGCTGAAAAAGTAGTTCTTTAGCAATATAAAGACAAATAAATTAGAATTATTCAAGCTCATAATGTATGGTAATAAAAGTTTTATACTCTTAAAAGTTTGCATGGGATAAAAGAAAGTTTACTCAATGAAAATTATGAGAAAACTAACATCTGTTTTGAAAAGCTTTTCAGTTGAGACATGAAGATAATTTCATGTTACACCAGAAAAGTTCTTTAAATCTTACTCTAAACTCTCCTCTGTGAAAGAAATTTTTTCACATACTTAGTATAGGGTTCAAAATTGAAAAGTTGAAGACATATTTTGAGGACATGGAACTTTAAACCTCTAATATTTCCCTGTTTTAAAAAACTCCCTCTAGTCTATGCTAATGTTTAAAATGCCATATATTAAGAATAAAAGTGAAAAATGTTAATTTAAATCTTTAATTATTTATAAAAATCAATAACTAAGCAACTGCTTAGAAAGTTACAGTAGAGTTTACCCTACCAGAAGGCGTGTTTCAGAATAACGTCAAAGTACACAGGAATTTCCTTTATTTTAAAGGAAAATGTAAAATTTTAATAGAGTAATAATTAAAATCCATAATTAGTTAGATGCTAATTGTTACAAACATTAACCTTTGATGAATTATGATTATAATTAACTTAAACAATGCATAAATGTTTATTTAAATCTTTTATTTATTGTAAAAATCAATCTCTAAATACATTGAAAACCTTTAAAATGTCCAGCACGAATTGATTTAATGCACAGTATTAAAATTAAATTTTTAATGCAGTAAATGTTAAGTTCATAATTATTTTAAAGTTAGAAACATAAATTAAATATTTATTGCTTAAAAATTAGAAAAAATGCAAGCATAAATCCCACCAACAATATACTATCATTGCCATAAAAATTATCTATGAATAGTTGTCATAACGAAAAGAAATTTTACCTATGCAAATACAACAATGATCTAAGTAAGTGATTGAAGAATAAAGTAAAATGATCATATATTGCAGGGAAAAATACAAATGAGTGTAGGTTTTAATACGCTCTTGGGCTTCTTCGAGCACGAATGCTGAATGTGAACTACAAGTCTTCTATGATGTCATGCGGAAGGGTATTCCACAAATGTTGTAAAAACTTCTAAATCGACTAAATCCTGGAGCTGTGCCAACTTACCGTCCCAAGTGTTCCCAAATATGCTCGTTCGGACAAAAACCTGGTGATCGAACTGGCCAGAGAGAGGTGGCAATGTAGCGGAGACATTTCTGCAAGACCATTGCTGAGTGTGGCCGTGGCCAAGTATTACCTAGTTAAAAATGGTTCTTAGGAGTCCAGCACATGAGAGGCAATATGTGTGATTTAAGGATGTCACGAATGTACCACTGGCGGTCATGCCACCTTGGATGAATATTGGAGATAACCGTGTGCGGTATGTGAAGGCATTCTATACTATTAAACCAGCTGCAAAAACAGGATTGAGACATTTACAACAGTGCCCACACACATGTACACAATAGTCATCACTGTCCAAAATAAGTCTGGATTCGTCACTGAGAAAGATCTGGTTCCAACTTGAGATTTTTGTCAATCCTGCCTACGCTGTACATCTGCACACCACTTCTATAGTGAGATAGTATGGGGGCATTGCATACGCCATACGGTTACCCCTAATATTGTTTAATGAGTTATGGATTCCCAACGGTACGTTTATTTCATCCTTCAGTCACATGCGATGATAATGCATCCATTTGCCCTTTTTCAACAAGCAATGTTTGGTCACACATAGTAAAGGTGTACGAGAATGTCGCTGTATCATTAACACTTTTCCCTTGCCAGCTCGAATCTCAGATTTGTCACCGAAGGAGCATATCTGGGACGTTAAGTTTAACCGAGTTCCGAGTTCAGTAGATTTAGTAGTGTTTTTGCAGCAATTGTAGGACGAGATGTTGCATAGCATCGTAAATAACTAGTATACCTCAACTCTTATTGCATTGCATCCTTTATTCTCCCTGGAGATGGCCCAAGAGGGTTATAAAACATCCATTCATTTGTATTTTTTCCAGCAATAAAATGCCACGTTGCTTTGATTTTTATAGTATCTAATTTATTTAAACGCTGTTATTAAGATAAAGTGAGATAAAATTCTGTTTTATTAATACAATTCTTTCTAAGCGGGCTATGTCTTAATGACAATGAGTGTATAATGAGCAAAGATCTATTAAAATAGTTTTAAATGACACAGAATGAGGTTGCCAATAGTTTGAATGGACTATTGAAAATTTTAAATGTAAGAATGCAAAATGTAATTTGTAACTAAAAAATGAAATTGTTTTTATATGTAAAAGTATATACATTATTTTTGGGTATCTTTTTTTAATGTGTTTTGAGTTTCCAGCGTATGAGTTTTTAATATTAACTCAAGGAACTTTCGAAAGTAGAACTGAAGGAGATGAAGAATAGTTAATGAATAGAGCTTACAGAACAATCACGATTATGTCTCCTGGAATGTTTAAGATGGTTATCTCGACATACTATATAATTAAACTGTGAAATCTGGAGGATTATACTAATTATAATATTAGTTTATTTATTTAAATACTAAATATATTCTTCGTGATAGTAAAAAATCTATAATAAAAAAGGTTGAGTTTGACATTGAACCTCTCCTACAATTCTAGAACTATCTGTGTTAAAATTCTGATAACGATTCATTTGGTGATCGGGACAATTTTAGTTCAAGATCCTGGAAATTGATCTAAAATTTTTATGTTTTTTCGTAAGGGGCATTTAAAAAATAAAGTTTTCTCACTCTTAGGATATGGCATTATAACAAATTAAACTGCAGATGTTATTACAATGATTTCATCATTTGAAATTATATTATTACAAAAATTCAGCGAAAATAATTATTACAAAATTCGACAAAAATAAAATGGCTTTTTAAAAACTCATTTTCATCGATTTATTTTAAAAATTTTTTAAATAACATTTCTTAAATAATATTCTTAAATAATATTTTCATTCCTTAATTTGATTCTTTTTCATAAATTTTATTGATATTGTACAAATTACTAAAACTAAACGTCAAACCACAACTAAATACCTAATTTCTATTTTTTAAACTATAAATAAGTATAAAAAAAAGCATTTTTTTCAATAATTAATCTTATTTTTCATATGTTTAGCTTTTTTTCATTTACTTTGAATGACGTTTGATGGTATTGCTGCAATCAGCTGAATTTTACACCTGTATAGCTAGGAATGACCAGTTGACAAAAAAAAAATCGTCAACAACTTCGAAATAGTTTGTAATAGTTGCTTACTTAGCATCTGCATCTAATGTAACTGAGAGTTTATAAAGCTGATGCAGCATGAAACAGACGTTTTAGACGCGAGACATTAGCTGCTTAATGTAGCGTTGAACTAGAGTACTAGAATGCTTAGTGATTAATTAAAACGATGTAATTCGAACAATTTAAGAGAATGGATATACATCAGATGCTCCGTGAGTATATAGCCGAAGCGCTGTCCAGCAGGTAATTAGGCAAGATCTTATAGCTCATGATTCGATTACTTCGAGCTTTAGCAAAGTGTAATCCCGAGTCTTTAATGGTCTTGTTACCCAAAGGAACATCTACCTACACTAACATTAAATACACTTAACTAAGATTAACACTGATTGCCACATCATTCTATATTCATTAAATAGAAAGGTATAACTTTCCTCCTAATTTGAATTTTGAAACAATCACCTATGCTTTAAACTATATGAACTTAAGTATACAATTACATATTAACAATGTTACTTCATTGAAAACTTGATTTGTGTCTAAAATATATAAATTGAAAATTATTTTCAATTTGTGTATTCTTGAAGTGAATGAAGTGAACCAATAAACTCTTATCGTTTCAGTTTTTTGGCATCAGTTATTGCGAATTTAATATGAACAGTTTTTGATAAAGTTATAACAATAATTTTGATTTGGATTAAAACTGTGGGGAAAAAACCATTTATAACCATGGACATATATCATAACATTTGAATATTATTCATTTTTATCGCAAAATTGAAATTCGTCTGACTAGAAATTTTAATGTTATAAATTTTAGACTATCTAGTTTTTAAAGGTAATTTATTTGATTTTATATAAAAAATATCAATTTGAGGTTAGCAGGTAAACTTGAGTAATAAAAATTTTTATCGCTGAGTGACTTATTTCAAATTTAAATAATTTTATTTTCATGATACCGATATGAGATATGAGATTATTTTCATGATAAAAAATCCGGTTTAAAATATGTAAAGCCAGCACTTTGAGTTCCTCATTCGTAAAAATCCATTTTACAGTGAAATCAATTTTTATGGTAAAATATTATACCATCATTTTTTACAGTAATATTTATTTAATTAGAATGGTTCAGAAATTATTACTGTAAAAATTAAGGTATATGGATAAAATGGATTTCACCTAAAATTGATCAGTTTTTTTTACAGTGTAGATGATATAAATTATAGGCCCATGAATAGTGTCTAACAAAGAACTATCTAGCTCTCAATTTTCAAACTTCAAATAGCAATCCATTTTTTCATCGAAATGGGATCCTTACGATAAATTCTGAAGAGGAATTTGCAACGATATATATATATATATATATATAAAGTAAGAATATTTTTTCTTGTATTCCTACATAGTTTTAGACCCAGATAGCTCTTTGACATTTTGTATTGTTTCCNATACAACTGATTGAATGCTCACAATATATTTCGATGATAAACATCGTAATACTTGTTATTTTACTATATTAATTTAAAAATAGTGTCTCATATTTGGAATCTGTTCTTTAAGTCAAACTTCCTTTGAACTATTTTAAAATATATTTGGTTTCTAAAAGAAAATATTGTATTCAGTTAAAAAAGATGGAGAATTCCTCCATATGAAAATAATAAAAAAATTCCGCACAATCTAATATAATTTCCCATATTTATTTTGAAATTAAATGTTATAAAATAATGGCGGTAAATTTTTAAAAAAAAATTATATTATAAAATTCATTATTATTGCATCTGCGTTAAGATGAATCAAATTAAATAAATTGTAACTTTTTTTTTTAAACCATCCCTGAAATATTTTGCTATCAAGGTTTTTCAAAATAATTTTGTACTCTACAGTATTAAAATATTCTTAAAAATTCTGTACTTTAAAAGAATGTTTCAGGAAAAAAATCTACAACTATCCTAACACATTTATGTTTTTTTTCCTTCATGAAATGAAATCTCTAAAATATGCATCAAGTGGGGATTGGTTACTTTAACCAAAGAAATTTTCTTTTCTAACTTTAGCATATTGCATTTGAGAAGGGTTTCGCATAGAGGAAAACTTATTTGTGCGTGCAAGACTACCCATACATAAACAAGAAACACTTCTTTGAGTTTCATATGCGTTGCGTATACTGCATATAAATGTCATCTTCTGTCGATTGTATTTTTCGATGTGAGCGATGTGAAGAATAATGCATTTTGTTAAATTAAGTTTCTCTCTTTTTTTAAAATATAATTCTTTTTTTTCGTATTTCAATAAAAATATATTTATTTGGGTTTCGATGATCATTATATCCGAACTTTTTATCTCTGTTAAAGTACTTTTTTCATAATACTAAGCGACAATGAATTTGCTACTGTATTGCACATAGTTCTAAGTATTGCTACTGTATAGCAATTCTTAGAGATAAATATCTCAGTTGCACTCGTCACTTGTTAAGTTTAAAAATTACTCTGGTGTAAGGCACTGTATTCAATAATAAATGGACCACTCAATCTTGACCTTAAGTTTGATAATTTATATTATTGTACAGTACTCAAAAATAAACATACCACCCTAAATAACTTTTGATTTAATAATCGAATTTTCGCGTTTTTGAACTCAATCATAACTGTTCGAGGAGTTGACTTCAAATACGGTAATTAATTACTAATGACAAATTTTTAAAAACCGTATTTTTAAAACTCGATTTTAACGAACTATTCAGCCAATTCCGCACAAGTTTTCTATTTTGCCTTTTAAAATAGCATTTTTTTAAATGATGTAAAAAATTGCATACCATACAATTCAAAATATTTTCGAAATATTTCAAAATATTTCAAAATATTATTTTAATATAAATTACAAAAGAAAATGATGAATCTTTTCTAAAAGTTGCATTCCTATTATCGTTCGATTCATAAATTTTATAATTGTGTGCAAAAATAATTCTTTTCTCTTAAAAAAAAGATCCCGGTATACGGCGAAATACGCATAACGGCGTATACGGCGAACGGTATAGGGCGGTATAACGGTATAGGGCGGTATAACGGTATACGGTGGGATAACGGTATACGGCGAAATAAAGTAAAATTAACATTAAGGGGTCCAAACTATGGCCCTTTATCCTGGCCAAACTATTGAGACCATTTTTTGCAGATTTTCGCTACCTCCAGTATTTTAAGGGTGAGAAATCTGAAGTTGTACAAAAAAAACATGTTTATTCTGAAAAAATATGTTTTTGTGTCTAATTTCATTACCTAAAATATCGTCTGCTCTAAATAATTAGCGTATTTAAGGCTACCCATTCGAACCTTTAAGATTGACTTCTAGAACTCAAAGATTTAATCATTTGATCAAAAGCTCTTCAGGGTGGTCCTTTTTCATTTTGCTCACTGTGCATTCAAATATAATTACTAATTTCCATACTAATAATGCCAGATTTCTAAATTTACATAAATACCAGAATTTTAAAATGTTAAGTAAATGTTGAAAAACAAACAGTTAATCAATAAAGGCAACTGGTCACCTTCAATGCCAGGGAGTTTCAATGAATGGGGCTGTTGCTATCTTATTTTTTTTCACACAGTATGTATCCTTAATGCAAGTCCTTAACATATTTAAAACTATTTTAAGCATGATTCCTAGATGAAAAAATCTGGTAAGGTTACACAAACCATGGGGTTATACTTTAAACATTTTCAGTTCATAATCAACAATGTTCATTTGGAAAGTATAAATTCAATAGTTTTTCTGATTATGGTTTTAATTAGAGCTGATATGCTTTAAATAATTTCATGAAATGGCATTCAAATTAGATGCATAGTTAATAAGGTTGCAAAGTAAGCATAGTACTGTATTTCTTTTATAT
>NC_092204.1:81473360-81477596 GCF_043381705.1 Parasteatoda tepidariorum | reverse complement strand
CATATAAGATAAAGTTGAATGACAAGGAATTTAATTAATATGCAATACAGTAAATAAGCGAAGAGATATTTTATAAAAGTATTTAATGAAAAATAATAGCAGCGAAATATATGTTTTTACGAAGCGTTCTATTTACATCTCTGAATGTTGCCACCTTTTTACATGAAAGTTAAACTATTCTCTGCTATAATAAAACTAGACTTATGCGAACCTTACATTCGGCCCCTCTCAATGCTAAATGTAGATATTTACATTGAAGCGTAAACATTAAGGTTCTAGGACAGATTTTGTCTAATAAGTCTTTNGATTATGCGAACCTTACATTCGGCCCCGCTCAATGCTAAATGTAGATAGTTACATTGAAGCGTAAACATTAAGGTTCTAGGACAGATTTTGTCTAATAAGTCTTTCAGGCGGGCGTCGATTGCGACGCAGATCGTAGCGGCTCGATATGATGTTCGAGTAATTTTCAGAATCCTGGATGTTTTCTACTGGATGTAATTCGGAAACTGATTCTTCCTCTTCTTCCGAGTTCTCTTCTTCCTGGGTGACTGGCGTATCTCGCATGTGATATGGACGAAGATGTTGTATGTGAACAACTTTCAAAAGATTCTTTCTTTGATCCATAGACTTGATCTCGTAGCATACGGCCCCGACTGGACGAACAATCAGAAACGGTTCTCTATAAATGGGAGAAAGTTTATGATCCCCTTGTTTAGGCCAGTCGTGCAAGACGAGATCCCCTGTCTTAAACGAATGAGATCGACGGTGAAGATCGAATCTGCGCTTATTATCTAGATGTTTTTCGNCGGCCCCGACTGGACGAACAATCAGAAACGGTCCTCTATAAATGGGAGAAAGTTTATGAGCTCCTTGTTTAGGCCAGTCGTACAAGACGAGATCTCCTGTCTTAAACGAATGAGATCGACGGTGAAGATCGAATCTGCGCTTATTGTCAAGATGTTTTTCGTATATATTATTTACGGCTTCGGCCCTGGCTAAAGCAAGAAGGTCAAGTTGATCTTCACGTGGCGTGTCATCGATGAAACTTGCAATGTGCAATTCATGTGGAAGGCGTGGTTTATATCCATGAAGCAAATAAAATGGGGATCTTTTAGTTGAATTTTGTCGTGTGGTGTTGATTGCTAGTAAAGCGTTGGGTAATAATTCATCCCATTTTTCTGGATGTCCATCAATTATTTTTCTCAAAGTTGATGCAATGACACCATTGGCGAGTTCAACAATGCTATTAGCTTGTGGTGAATATGGTGGTGTCATGGACTGTTGTATTCCATACTTTTGTAAAAAGCGCTGAGTGTGGAGCGCTGTAAACGCAGTTCCTCTGTCTTATAAATACATGCTGGGCGGCCCATATCGAAGTATGATGTTGTGATATAGTGCGTCAGTCACTGTATGTGCTGCGAGAGAAGCAGAAGGTGTCGCAATAGCATGGCGTGTGGCATGGTCAATCTGAACGAGCATGTTGGTGTTACCAGACTTGGATTGCGGTAAGCAAATTATGTGATCAACAGACACAATTTCCCATGGTGTTGTAGGAATCGGAAATTGCTGAAATAAGCCATAAGCGTTGGCAGTTCGACGATTAACAATTTGACATTTATGACAACTTCGAACATATAATTTGGTATCCTTTCGCATTTGTGGCCACCAATAGCGCTGCTGCAAGTTGTAAAGGGTTTTCTTTGCATCCATATGTCCGACATCATCATGGCAAGCAATCAATGTTCTGTCTTTCATGGATTTCGGAATTACAACAACAGATTTCAATCCATTGTCCTTAAGTCTTACAAGCGTATTGTTCTCAATCTTGTAATGGGATATAAGTGACAAAGTCTTTTTATTAGGGTCATTTTCTTTGAGTAGGCGAAAAATGTACTGACAAAAGGCATCTCTATTCTGTTTTTCACAAATCTCAGATTCACGGCTTGCAGTAACAGTTACACAAATAGCTGGTTTCGGATAACGTGAGAGATGATCGGCAATAACATTTTCTTTTCCAGGTCGATGAATAGTTGTAAGGTTAAATTGTGCAAAATCCACCAAATATCGAGCGAATTTCTGATTGAGAGATGATTTCGTAGCAACATATGCTGTCGTATAGTTGTATGTTATCAGCTGAAATTTGTGACCAATAAGATATAGACGAAATTTTTCAGTAAGTGCCCAGTGTATAGCAGCTCATTGCTGTGGTAGCGTGTTTCAGCATCTTTTAAAGTCCGTGATGCATATTCAATGATACATCGTTTTCCATTTTGCTCTTTAGATAAACAAGCACCTAGTCCTGAATAAGATGCATCAGTTTCTACAAAGGTTGGTAGTCCTTGTTTGAAGTACGCAAGAATAGGAGCGGTAGTGATCTTGGTTTTCAAAGTCTTGAATATTCGATGTTGGTCATCAGTTAAAGTGATTGTCGCATTACTTGTCTTCTTTTCTAATCCTTTAAGAATATTTGTGAGCGGCTTTGCAACAACAGCATAATTTCGAATGTGCTTTTTAATCTGATTGGCAAATCCTAGGAAACTGCGGACTTCATGAATTGTTTTTAGAGTAGAGTAACGTTCAACTGCTGCTGTGCGTTCTGGATCAGGGCGTTCGCCATCGTGGGAAAGAATTCGACCAAAAAGAGAAATTTCTGATGCAGCAAATTGCGACTTTCCTGGATTTAGCTTGAATCCGGCTTTACGAGTAGCTTGAAAAATATTGTAAATAACTTTAAGGTGGTAATCAAAATTATCATGAGAAATTGAAATGTCGTCAATTTATGTATTTACATTATGTTCTGCAAGGTGGTCGTATGCACATTTTATTGCTCTAGTCATCGTAGATGGGCCGTTAGTGACACCAAATGGCATTCGAAGAAATTCATAATGTCCGTCGGCTGTTACAAAACCAGTTTTGTAGACGTCAGATTCTCTGATACGAATGGTATTGAATGCGGATTTTACATCCATTTTAGAATTAAAGCGTTTTCTACTGTTCGTTTAATATTATCTTCCATCTGATCGATTGGGTGCGGATCAATCTTGGTGATGGAGTTGATAGTGCGTGAGAAATCTACAACATCTCGTCTTGATGGAGTGCTTTCATGGAAGGGCTGCTCAACGATGAAGGCATGGGCGGCGTAAGGCGAGTTAGAAAGACGACAAATTCCTTGTTTCAACCATTTTTGAATTTGAGTGTTCATAAATTGGCGATCTGGTTCTGTAAGGCGATATGGTCGACAACGGATAGGTTTGTCTTGTTGCAATTCTATTTTGAATTCCACATACGGACATAGTCCAATATTGTCATCGTCAGAATAAAATATGTTTGCAAGTTGTCCAATTATAGCATCAAGTTGAGTTTGCTGAAGCTCAGATATTCCTGCAGATTTTGGAATAAGTTCAATTTGAGGAGGATGTTTACTTGGTTTAACAACGTCGTCTAATGATGGTACTGAGAGCTCTCTAGATGCAATGCAATTAATGCTAGGTTTCGAAGAATGAACACATTCGTATAGATGGAGTGCAGACGGCGTAGAAATACATAGTGAACCATTAGAGTCGTAAGTGCATCTAGCTTGCACTTGGTGTAGCCAATCAAATCCCAAAATGAGCGAAAATGGAAGTTCGGAGCAAATTCCAACCTTGGTCATTAGATGGTTAATGTTTCCAACCTTTATGTTTAAAGAAATCCATCCAATAGGGTTTATTAAATGGTCGACGACTTGAAAATGTCCATCAGTCCATGGGTGAATAACAGCATTAATAGGAACGCAAGAATATTGAATAACCGTAATATCTGCACACGGATCACAGAGGGCTTGAATTTCTGTATTATTGTCAATAGTAACTGGTATTAAGGCACGCTTAGTTGTTTAGTAATGGTTCAAGAGTTTTCCCTGTTTGCACTAAGTGTAACGACCAACAAGCTACTCATGAACATATACTTCAATGCCTAAATATCTCTAAAGTGGACCTCTTTTCAGATCCACTTTTTGTTACAGACTTGCTCAGAGTCTCTGGAGTCATGGACTTGGTTTAGCTCCGCTAACCATGTGGGCCAGCAACAAGGCACGTTTATTTGTTTGAGTTTTAATACAGTTTATAGAATGATCATTTTCATTTGCAGGCTCAGATCTTGTGGGAGGAATGTTGCGATTTGTGTTGCGACGTAAATTTGGATAATTTGAACTGGTGGAGCTGCGTGGTTCATTATTACTGGAACTAAGTGAGT